>NC_056736.1:633948333-634248333 GCF_019279795.1 Protopterus annectens | reverse complement strand
GGTCACTCCTTCAGGGACAGATAGGCTGCTCAAGGCTCCCCACTCCCACTGGTGAGCAAAGAAACTTCCTTCTATCCAAGTAAGGTAATGAGCAACACAGGAACTATCCCAAAGTCCAGAATACAGCAAAGCCTGTATAGGGGACTATTCTAGTCAGGGAAAGGCGGGAAACAAGGATATATATATTTTTTTTCAAGAAGGCAACAGGAAAATGCAGAAAAACAACAGTATATTAAATGCACAGGCTAGCGCACTTGAGTGGGTAGCCTCAAAAGTTAAATTAAACAAACAAGCTTCAACTTAAGGAGTGGGTAGCCTCAAAAGTTAAATTAAACAAACAAGCTTCAACTTAAGTGCAGGTAATAAAAAACGCTAAATACAGTTAAATTAGCAGTTTAACTTCGTTTTCTGCAAGAAAGGAAGGTTGCAAAGGTAGAAACAGCAAAAATATACTTATATCTTGAAAGTAGTTGCTTTTTTCGATTCTCTACTGCTAGCACCACTCTGCAGGACCACAAGGAGCTGTTGCTGAGTAGTATAAGTGAAAAAAAACGCTCACAAGCGGATTTTTAAGCAGGGAACTTCAAGGAGCTAGAAATGGCCCAAAACGGCCAATTACTACAAGATTCTTGTGCTGAGGTCACTCCTTCAGGGACAGGCTGCTCAAGGCTCCCCACTCCCACTGGTGAGCAAAGAAACTTCCTTCTATCCAAGTAAGGTAATGGGCAACACAGGAACTATCCCAAAGTCCAGAATACTGCAAAGCCTGTATAGGGGACTATTCTAGTCAGGGAAAGGTGGGAAACAAGGATATATATATTTTTTTTCAAGAAGGCAACAGGAAAATGCAGAAAAACAACAGTATATTAAATGCACAGGCTAGTGCACTTGAGTGGCTTGCTCCAAAGCTGGATTGTGAACTTCTTTCTGCTGAACAACTGCAGGATTCTTCCCAGTCAGTATTTCTATACATTTTCTATTTGATTTTCTTTCAGGTTCTCCTAGTTTCTTCTTTGCTGTCATCTAGGCAGTTTACTTACTAGTCAGTAAATTAACTTAGTAAATCTGAAAGAGTTTCTGCCCCTTATCCCACAGTTTCTTTTTTCATATTAGGAGATCTGCAGTTGAGCTGTTGATCAGTGTGTAGCCATTTTGGAAAGAGGCTGTGTATGCTGCATTTTTTAGACACCTTTACTGAATCATCACTTGTGACACAGGCAAATTTACATTTATACAAAAGTAATCAAATTGTATTAAATTAACACTAACAAACATTATACTTTGCATATATTGCTCTATATCATATAACCTAAGCAACATTACATAAAATATTCAGTTCCTGCCCCCTTTTTTAAACAAGAAAAAGAAGTTATGTCTTACCATACTGTTCCATCTGTGTTGTTGATCTTTGTTCATTCATTACTGATGGGTTATCGGTTCTGTCCTTGGAACCGAGCTAGCCAATATCAAGCTTGCATCAGCCAAAAACTCTCGAGCCAAGGTCTTACCCAGAATGCTCTGCTCCCTGTTGCCTCAGATTGAGTTTGCAAGTTGATAAATAAAAGTAGAGGCTACCTCTGGTCATAACAGACCTACAATAAAGGAGTATATGAGATCAACCAGGAACCTCCGGATGGGGGAACAGAGGGTGGGAAGTAATGAATGAACAAAGATCAACAACACAGATGGAACGTTATGGTAAGACATAACTTCTTTATCTGATGTTGTTAATCTTCGTTCATTCCTTACCGACGGGACAGAGTCCCCAGCTACCTGTATCCCTGGGTGGCCCTCATGGAAGGACATTCCTGAGCAACATGGAGTCAAAGGAAGCTCTACCTCTAGAGGCCAAGTCCAATTTGTAATGATTAATAAAGGTATGAGGTTTGGCCCAAGTCGCAGCTGAGCAAATATTATTGAGGGAAGTCTTAGCATGGAAAGCTGCTGAAGTTGCCATAGATCTTGTAGAATGTACTTTCACTCTGTTTGGCAAAGTGGCATTTTTGGTGTAGATAAAGGTAATACAATTTCTCAACTATGAAGCCAATGTAACATTTGAGACAGGATGACCTCGTCTAGATCCAGAAAAGGCCAGAAATGGTCTGATTTACAGGTAGATTTCTTTCTGTTCAGATAAAAACGTAATTGTCTATGAAAATCCAAGGAGTGCAGGCAATACTCTCCCTTGTTAGAGTGGTTAGGAAAGAACACTGGGAGATCAATAGATTGGTCACATGATCGCTCTGACACCACTTTTGGTAAAAAGGAAGAGATAGTTCTCAGTGATACACTATCCTTATGGAAGATAAGATAGAGAAGTTTAATGCATAAGGCTTGAAGTTCTGACAGGCGTCTGGCTGATGTGATAGCAATCAGAAACAAAGTTTTCCAAGAGAGATATTTCACATCACATGTAGATGCAGGTTCAAAGGGGGCGGCTGTTAGAGCTTGTGGAACCAATGCCAAATCCCAGGGTTGTACTGGTTCTCTAAAGGGAGGTTTAAGGTGGATAACCCCCTTCAAGAAAGTTTTACAGAGTCTATGTGACAAAAGTGAAGAATCCTGAAAACCAATGTGGAAATTTGAGATGGCAGCTAAATGCATACGAATAGTACAGGCAGACACCCCAGAGTGGAAAAGATGTGATAAGTAATCCAAAACCACCGAATCTGGGGCTGACAAGGGGTCTACTTGTTTATTCGCTGCCCATAGAGAGAACCTTTTCCATTTATTAAGATAGATTAGTATGGTGGACGATTTATGAGATGCAATAAGAATATTGTGCACAGGAGACGAGAGGTTTTCCTGCCTGGCAATCATTGGAAGTGGAGAAACCAAGCTGTCATTTTCAGGGTTGTTAGATTGGGGCGAGTCAGACCCTGCAGATGGGAGATTAACATTGGGGATGGATTGAGGATCCACGGTTGATCTAGCAGGTGAGGCCAGGGGAAGGGGAGCCACACTTGCCGAGGCCAATATGGAGGAATGAGGATCACTTTGCTTTTCAACTGTCGTGCTTTGTTCAGAAATTGGGAGATGAGGAGAGAGGAGGAAAAGTATAAAATAGACCCGAGGGCCAAGAATGGACTAGAGTGTCTCTCGGTGACTGTCCCCGAGGGGGGATCAGGGCAAAATAGCTGCTGCACTTGTTGGTTGGGGAGGTAAAGTGGTCGCAGCAAAGCTGGGCCCAGCGGCAGAAGATTCTTGCCGCTATCACAGGATTGAGGGACCACTTGTGAGGTTGCAGAATGCACCTGCTCAATTTGTCTGCTATCACGTTGGAGCTCCCAGGAATGTACATTGCAATTAGAAAGCGGTTGAAAGCTATCACCCATTGCAATATTCTCAAGGCCTCTCGGCATAATGGGTAAGACCTGGTGCCCCCTTGTTTGTTGATGTACCAGACCACTGACATGTTGTCTGATTGGATCGCAATAGTCCCTGATGGAAGGATGGAATGAAATGCTTGCAATGCTAGTAGCACTGCCTTCAGTTCCAGGAAAATGATATGAAAAAGGGCCTCTGTCTCCGACCAGGTGCCTTGGACCAAGTTTCCCTGACATAGCCCCCCCACCCCATCAGGGAGGCATCCGTGGTCACCGTGGCTATCAGTTGATGGGGGCTGAATGGGCGAGACCATTGTTAGGGATTTTGAGATGTCCACCAGAGTAAATCTTGCTTGCATCTCTGAGTTATGCTTATCTGAAAAGACAATGGATGTTGTAGAGGGTACCACTGAGTAAGAAGTAACCACTGAAGGAGCCTCATGTGGAATCTGGCTAGAGGAACAATGGTGATCGAGGCTGCCATTGACCTCAAGAGTTGGAGTATAGATCGTGCAGGAGATCTGTGGTGACAGAGCAGTGGTTGAACCTGTTGCCTTATTCTTTGAAGCCTGTGGTCCTGGAGAGATGCTGTGCAATTTCTCATGTCTAACAGTACCCCAATGAATTCCAAAGACTGTGCTGGGGTCGTGTTGGATTTCTCCAAGTTTATAGTGATTCCCAGGCTTTATGCTGTGAGGAGAGTGTAGTGCAGGGCTTCTTCCAGTAGACGCTTGGTGGGGGCAGTGAGGAGCCAATTGTCTAGATATGGAAATGCCTGGAATCCTTGAAGTCGCAAGTGAGTAATAACCACTGCCATACATTTGGTGAACACTCTGGGGGCTGTAGAGAGACCAAAGGGCAGAGCTCGAAATTGGTAGTGACTGGCTCCTACGAGGAAGCGGAGGTATCTTCTTGAGCATTTGTCCATTTTTATATGGTAATACGGATCTTGAAGATCTACAGAGCACATCCAATCATCTTCTTCCAGAAGAGAAAGGATAGACTGAACCGTGACCATCCAGAATTTCTCTGTCTTTTTTGGCACTAAAAAGAACCTTGAGTAAAATCAGGATCCTATCTGGTTTGGGGGGATTGTCTGGATGACTCTTTTTTGTAGCAGCTTTTGGATTTTGTGTGCTGCTGCTTCCCTTTGACTGGGTGGAATGTTGGGTAATACTCTGGATGAGATTGGACAAAGACGGAAGGGAATACGATAGCCTCTGGATATTATACGTTGTACCCAAGAGTCGGTGGTTATATTTTGCCAGGCAGAGGGGTACAAGGAGAAACAACCCCCGACCACTTCCAGAGGTGAGCAATTGGGCAACGCTTAAGGAGCGCTGATAGGGTTGGCAAGAAAAGAAATCTCTGGAACCCTGTTTTCATGGACTTCCTCTGCCCCGAAAGGGGCATCTTCCACTGGAGTTTCCCCCTCTACTTCTAGCGGAGAACTCGGCACATGCGTCCCGGAAAGAGCCCTGTGATTTCCTGTGCCACATCTTCCTGCTCCTCTGATTTCTGGAGTAGAATCATTGAGGAGTTGAGTGTCTGACACCAATGGTAGACAGGGTCTTGCCATCTTGTTTGCACCTCGCCAGTATATCTTTCACTTTAGGGCTAAACAAAGAAGCGGCCTCAATGGGGGCATTCATGAAGGAAGCCTTAAAGGAGTCAGCAAAGTTGCAAAGGCGCATCCAGGCACATCGTCTCTCTGCTGCTCTAGAGACTTCTTCCGTTGCGTGAGAAATAAGACACATGGAAGAGTTGGAAATGGACTTTAGGGTGGCTAGCTGAGAAGCCACGTTGTCACGGATCTTGTAAGAAACAGCTCCTGCAAAGGTTTCAGAGAACTGGTTGATAAGATCCCTCTGAAGCCTGGTAAAGTGTGCCAAATAGTTCAAAGACCTTACGGCGAAGGTCGCTGAAGCAAACACATGCTTCCCTAGTCTATCTATTGCCTGGGACTCCTTGTTGGGCAGATGGACAGTTTGGCTATCTTCTGTCAAATCCTTCTTAGTTGCAGCTGCCACCACCACAGCATCTACTGGAAGACCTCGTGACCAATGTGGATGCTCAGCTGGGAGCAATAATATGTTATCCGGTCTCCTTGGTATCGCTTTCAGGATGTTAGAAGCCTTCCATGCGTGCTGGGTGATGAGCTGGATGAGCTCATTGGCCGTCGGGATGACCCAGGAGGTAGGGGACCGGGCACGAAAAGCCTGCAGGAATACGGATTCCTCAGAGGAAGGATTAGAAGACTTCCAGTCACCCCTCTGTCTAAGAATCTCAAGGATGTCACCAAAGGACACCACATCAGAAGTTGACAGTGGGGACTCTTCCCTGTCATCGAAATCCGTATCTTCAGTCAATGACTCCTCGGTGGCGTCCATGTGCTTCCTCTTGCATGATCATTTGCGGGGTACCTCCTCAGTGGGAGGTTCTGGGGAATACTGCAAAGAGGGGGTTTCCTCTGGAGGAGAAACCTGAGGCCCTTGTGCCCGGTGTCCGGTAGTTGTGGTTTGTGACAGTTGCAGTGCAGAGGGGGGAGAGGCCTCCGACATGTGGGGTTTGCCAGTGGAGGCAAGCACCCTCTCCATGGCCTGGAAGGCTGGCCCACCCAAGGAGAGATGGGAGCCCAGAACCGAGCACAACAACCTCAGAACCGGGGTCACATCCCACCCCGACAAGCTGACCCCCAGACCAGGAGTCTCAAGAGGACTGTGAACCATGAGAAAGAGAGAGGATTCCTGGAGGGTGCCATAGAAAAAATTGGCGTGAAAACAGGAATGCCCTCCCCCACAGCACAGCCACTGGCCTGAGAAAAGCCCGATGCCCAGGGCACCGAGGGCCACAAGGATGACTCCGGTTCCAAAGTGAGATCCACTATTGGAGTCGGAGGAAGGGAAGTTGCTGCCAGAGTAATAGGCTTCGGATCTTGGGTAGAAGTCGAAGGAGGAGTGTACGTTGGAATTTGAGGAGATATACGTTCACCTGAAGGACGGAACGTGGACTTTGATGGGTGAGAGTGACCTCTGGCCACAAGCAACTGGTCAACAAGCCACAACACATCTTGCTCAGAAAAGCTCCTGGATGACCTCATAGAGAGCGCTGATGGTGATTCTGGCCTTTGTAGAAAAAAAATATATTGATTAACAGCGAATGGATCCAAGGAAGGAGAGTACTTGGTCCTTGCTAATTCATGAGGTGCAGAGGCCAGAGCCAAGGACATCTGCACCAAAGCAAACTGTTCGGAAGTAGTCTGCTCTCATGACATCAGCGCCATAGAAGTTGAAGGTGTTTGCACCGTAAAGGCAAAAGTCTGCCCCAATGGGTACAGTGCCATCGAAGTAATTGTCTGCACCGGTAATAAGGATGGTGCCAAGAAGGACTAGACTGAAGAAGTTGTCAGTGCCAAAAATGCCTGCACCGTGGAGGACAGAAACGTCATACTTGGAGCCAAAGGGGATTGTAGCAATGGTGCCAAAGGGGACTGTACCTGCATGGACGGTGCCAGTAAGGGCTGCGATGGAACTGTTGGAGCTGTAGTTGTCTGCACTGGGAACTCCGGTGCCGGTGTCGATAAGGAAAACATGGCTGGAGCCAGAATCATCTGGGGCTGTGCCAAGCCTGGAGCCGACAGGGTCACAGGTGGCAGTGCCGAAGCAGTAATCAATTTCATCTTCTTATGAGTCGACACCCTACGATCTCCAGATGGAGAAGAAGGGAGTGACTTCAGTGATGAAGAGGAAGAACACCTCTTACGAGGTTTTACAGGATTCGGTGTGCCCTCTGAGCCAGCAATAGCCGGAGAAAGGAGATTTGAGAAGACCTTTCAACATCAATGTATACTTCCTCTCGTTAAGAGTCCTGGTCGAAAAGTTTCTACAAGTCCCACACGGGGGATCCACAGTAAGGTGGGAGACATTCAGACAGTAGACACATAAGTCATGGCCATTGGAAAGCGGTAATGTACGGCTGCAATCCTTACACTGCTTAAAACCAAACGCTATTTTTCTTATCTGACATTATGATGTGGAGAAGAACAATACCAAAAGGAAGAGGAAAGGCTACCCAAAAAGGTAAGAAGAGAAAGGAAAGATTACCAATGACAGTAATGAAGAATTACCTCAGAGATAAGAAAAGGGTAATAAAGGGAAAAAGACTAAAGGGAGAGAGTCTAAAGTATATGATAGGGTAGGAAAATATTAGAAGTAACTATCTGAAAAACTTTAAAGTAAGAATAATGTATAAAACTTTCAAAAAATTAGACACTTAGCTGAGAGAGTGGCTTGACACAGCTGTACAGCAATGGGGCAAGCGAGATCTGAGGTAACAGAGAGCAGAGCATTCTGGGTAGGACCTTGGCTCGAGAGTTTTTTGCTGATGCGAGCTTGATACTGGCCGGCTCAGTTCCGAGGATGGAACCGATAACCCATCAGTAAGGAATGAACGAAGATTAACAACATCAGATCCATCTTTATTAAACCATCACTTATGACATAAGCAATCATATATTTATATAAATGAAAATGAACCACATCGACACAATCCTAGTTGCTAGCATTTTACATCACAAACCATACTGACACACACCCAGTTTCAAACATTATACATCACTTATAATCTACCCAATCATTTTCAGTTAAACATTACATAGCTCATTTAAGTCCTGACTTCTTTTAAATCTCATTCCTCCCCTGTATGTATTGCTCCCACAATTCCCATTTTTCCTATGTAGTTTGCTCCTACCCTTTTCTTCTTCATTCGGCTTTTCCAAGTTAGGGGTCGCCACAGCGGATCACCTATCTGCTCATGATTGGCAGTGGAGTTTTACAGTGTCGAGTTGCCAGCCCGGTGCCCAACCTTCCACAGAAGGCACACAAGATCTCAATTCCAGTTGTTTTATTTCTGTTACTATATTCACTACTTCTAATATAGTTGATTTAGATTTTCATTTCCATTTTCTAGCAATTGCCATTTTGGCAGCCACCATAATTAGAGACTGCAAGGCCTTACCATGTCTAGACAATTCTGATTCTGGATCATAGCTCAGAAAAATCATCTCCCTCGTCACACCAATCCACCCACCCAGCATCTCTGACAGTGCATCCCGCAGGGAATCCTTAAAGTCTGCCAACCAACCGCTCTCCCAGAAAATATGTTCCCAAGCACCTGTTTCTTCCCTGTCACACCTCCAACATTTGCTGTCTACCTGAGGAAAAATTCTCTGGAGTCTACTTGGGGTACAAAAATATATATGTAAACATTTCCACACAAGAATCTTAAATCTTCTAGATTTTGTTGTATATTTGGGAGACATACACATATCCTCCCATTATTTTTTTATGTATGCTGCATTTTGATCCAGTTATGGGTGCTGATTTTTTCCAGTTTAAATGCTGTCAGATTTTTTTTTTTTTACTCATAGTTGAATTTTTACTTATAATGCTAAGCACTTGCTTGTAAAACATAGGTTCATAGGTTGGTACTAGGCTGTCGGCCCTAGGGCCTATACAAGCCTAGCCATAACAATTCCCTAGCTATTTCTTCCTACAGTATTTACTTCCCTGGACCCATCTAGCAGGGCGACTGACGTAATCCCTGGGATGAATTTTCTATCTCCCATCCAATTATCAAGGTTCCTTTTGAAGAGGGACAAAAAGGCATTCTGCTTGACATGTATGGGCAGTCTATTCCAGAGTCTGGGGAGTCTCTGGGTCAGGAACCTATCCCTCCAGCATGTTTTGTTCATTGTGATAACAAGGTTTAGATCCCTGGAGCTTGTGTCTCTGAGGGATTGGGATTTCTTTAAGTGTAGCATGTCCAACAGCTCTGGGTTTGACATGGTCTTGTATGTTAAGCAGAGATCGCCTCTGAGTAGACGATATGCGACAGAGTACATGTGGAGTTATGCTTTATGCTTTACTGTCTGTCACTATGCATGCATCTATTTGAAAATGTCAGCTTTGCTATCTTCTTTCTACTGTACTGTGCCAGGCTGTCTAGTGTATTCTCTTAGGTTGAGCCTGAGCATGGTCCACTGGGATCAATGTTCTACCCTCGTTAACAAATGAAAGTACACAAAATAAGTAAATAGGCTTAATTCTCAACACTAAGAAATGCAGTACAGAGCTTGTTTTGATAAATCCACTTCACCATCACATACCATTCAAGCAACATTCTAATCAAATTTAATCCGATTGTCAGAGACTTGGGAAACATATGCCAATAACAAACTCTCATTTGACCACATTTCTGCTCTTAGAAATCCTTCTATATTGCACAACTTATCCTTTATGTTTTCACTTCAAGGTACAAACAGTTATAGTCCCACTTTAATCCTTGCTTACCAGGCCCATCATTATAATGCCTTCTTTGCCATGTGTCTCACTAAGTACCTAAACCAACTTGAAAGACCTCAATGTTTCCTCATCAAAAAGAACTCAGGTCTTAGCAACCTTAGCTACTCTGACAGCATCTGGTCTAGATACCTAAATCCATGCTGTCAAATTTACAATATCAAATGGTGTGACACATACCTCACTCAATGTATCCCTCATTTCTAAAATAAGCTCTCTTTACATATCAAATAGCACGTTTCCCTAGCTCTTTTTAAAACTAGTTTGAGCCATTCTGGTGGTGTAGAGGGATAAAGGCCTGACTATGACCCAGGTGACCCAGGTTCAATTAGCAATTCGGGTAACTGAACAGCAGGGAGCAACTGGTATGCTCATTTCAGAGGTAGAGTGGTAAGTAAGCCCAGGGACTTTGCTGGAGGAGGAGTGATCAGTGGTTGAAGAGTGGGCCTGGCTGTGGTGTTGAGGAGGCAGGTGCTATGCTACTTACCCACACTGCAGGCCCACCTTGGATCAAACCACATTGCCACAAACAGGATATGGGAAAATGGGAGTCTATGTCAGATGATTAACTTTTTGGAAACTCGAAAAAATATTGAAGAGACCATATGATCGAGTTTCCAAAACCTCAAACATCAAAATAAATAAATAAATAAATAAAAATAACACAAAAATCTAAGTTTTTTCTGCAGGAGGCAAGCAACTCTGCCGCCCCACCCCACCTGCAAAGGATATATACCAACTCTTAGATCACACTACAGTGAGGGAAAAGGGGTAACTTTCCTGATCCTCGCTGTACCGCAGTCTCCAATCAAAAGCTTTGAGTTTTCAAAAACTTGATCATATGGTCTCGAATATATAGAGTTCAAGTTTCCGAAAACTCGATCAGCTGATAGGGACACAAAAATGGGTAGGTCATAGTACAAAATGCCCACATGAATGGATGTTCAGACATGCCAAGCCCCTGTTGTCTAGGATATTTGACTGACCCCAGCAAAACACAGGAATAAGTCTGAGGGGGCAAGGAGTTAGCTAGTAGACCCAGCAAGGAGCAGGGCAAGGGAACTAGGCCAGTAACCATGACTGAAAAGAGGGACAAAGAAAAGTCACTCTGGATGATTACATGGGTAACTGTACATTTTCATGTGAGTTATGTGGGAATAATATAACTTAATGGGGGACAGTATTAACCTCCCAGCATTGTTGAGTGATACTGAGGTTCTGAGTGGTCTCCTTGGCCATCAGCTTGATAAGCACCAATGAACCTATGTCACTTTCCTATAGTGGTAGCTGTTAGGTAACATGAAACAGAAGCTACCTCATACTACAGTGATACATGACAACTGCAAGTCCAGGTCACACAATAAATGATATCAGTGAGCAGAAGAACATTTCCAAGCATTTGCAAGAAAGATACCTTAGAAAGATTGTAACTTTAAAAAGCATTCATCAGAAAGGTATCTTATCAGACTTTTAACATTCACGTTGTGTTCATGGGAGTAAAATAATTAATTGGATGTGAAATTTAACATACAGTTTTTAATGTGCCTCATTCAGCTGCAAAGTGCAAAACCAATTTACAATGTATATATTTTTTCTGTAGAGCACTGAATTTAAAAAGCAGTCAAAACATATTTCCACATTTGTGACTAACATTCTTTGTTGTCAAAGTTCAATGAGAAAAACAGGATCATTATGCAGAACCAAACTCTTCCATCCATTTTTCATATTTCTCCAGGTCTGCAGCTGAAACAGACTTGGAAACTTTCTTGAGAGCTAGTTCAAAGTCAGTCATTGTGACAGGCATCTGTAATTCTTCTTTATTCAGTGCTCGGATTTCTTCAGGAGTCAACCCCTGGATACGCCGCCTCATTGCCATCAAAGAAGCATCCCTTCAAAAGAGGACAAATACAGATGTTATGGCAAACGCTCAGTACCTCATCTGACCCAGTCACTGTTACAGTAGGTTTGACCTTTTAGTATTTGCTGCAAATTACTTTCAAAATACCCTCAAAAGTGACAGACTTATACTTCATATAATTTTTTCTTTCTCAATGGTGTTAGCAAAAATCAGCGCCATATTTACTTCACCATTTTCAACCTTCTTTTAAAAATAATAAACAGTAACTCATACCAGACATGTGAAGCCATGTGTAAAGGTGTCCGTCTTTGTGTGTATACATACATACACAGAGAGAGAACTTGCAGAGATAAAAATGAACTATTCCTAAACTTCTTCTACTTCTCCAAAGAAGGTGAGCTGTCTTCTTATAAAGTCATCTTATATGTAAGTTTATACTTACCATGATAATAGATCTTATAGCAGAAGCAACTGTTACAGTAAACTGTAACATTTGTGATTTATTCACCTTATGTGTCTTCTTCCCCAGAAATATTTTTGTCGGCAGTGCCTCTGTCTCTAAGACTAACTGGTTTTGTGCCAGCATTTCACTGAATTATTCATAGGCAGATAGCTTTGAGTTCTTCAAGCCCTTGGTGGCTTTAACAGAAATTGAGAAGGAAAACTAGCAAGTGCTAATGTAAAATACTGCTGGTATGCTAAATGACCCTAAATCTACAGTCAAAAAAATCAGAACAGATACCACTTATCATTGAAAACTGCCCAAGCTTGGGGAGCCCAACAGATGCTTCATAGTGGCAAATGAGATCTGGAGAAGAAAGGGAAGATATGGGCACTGTGGGAGTTAGGGGAAGAGCTCAAGCATTGGGAAAGCCTATGGGATGCTGAGATCAGTACCACCTGTGGTGATCAATGCTTCATTCTGTGGTGCACAGACTGTAAAATGTAAGATTATATCTACTCACGAAGAAGAATTTCTTACTGTAGTGCCAATTCTGTGGTTAATTTTTAAATCTGCGTCTATCTTTTTGAACTCAGTGGCGAATCCTTATTAAGACCCTATGCTCAACAACAGGCTTTTTCAATGTCTTGCCATATCATTACATCTGTGTTTCAGTATATAAACTAGATCCAAGCAGCATCTATATAATTTTGCCAGTTACTACAAAGCTCTTCTAGCCCTCACGAAAACTACATCCAAAGGGAAGCCACTAATGTAGGAGAATAACAACCTTGCTCATGCAGAAAAGAATCAATACAGATGGATTTTTTATAAAATTTTAAAATTACATCTTGGAATTAATGCCCGTTATAGATACAACTGTAAATAATGAATGTATTTTTCCAAGGTACAGATTAAATGAAAGCTGTACTTACTATTAGAAAGCTAATGAAATTCAGAGAATATATAGATAATAACTCATCTTCATCAGAATGGTATGACATAAAAGACAGAAGTTGCATAGCATAAAGCATTTGATTGATGGTTATAGCCATCTCATGGTTCTGATCTGGCAACTCTAACAAGAACTCAAACCTTGTGTTCCTTCAGACTACCACGGTGTGTCTGTCCCTAACACTAGCTCACATACAGTTTGATGCATCTTTTTGAGTGAACCATAATACAGACTATGGGAAATGTGGAGAAGATGATAAGTTCTAAATATGTCTACAAGGTCTGCCTGGATAAAAATGGTGAACATTTTGTAGGGAGAAGGTAGACAGGTTGTCACACTGGGCAGACTAAGGATGAAAAGAATCTAGCATTATAGTAAATACATAACTTCTGTATGCTTTTGTGTCCCACCCATCTGATTCAACTGATGGAACAGAATACCAAGCTACCCACTTTCCTGTGTGGAATTATAGCAGAGTACCCTTGAGGATGATAAATCCAAAGCAGGATCTAGATCTGGAGATAACATCCAATTGTACTCTTCAGAGAAGGTATGCAATATGGACCAAGTTGATGCTACACAAATGTCATCCACTGAAGTTTTTGAAGAAGGCAGTGAAAACTGACACGACCTAGTAGAACGAGCTTTAAGTTTTGATAGTAAAGGCATGTGTCCTGAACTGGATGCAAAGATGATACAGTCTAAGAGCCATCTAGACAATGTTGTTTTGGATACTTTCAAAGCTAATCTGGAGGGAGTAAGGGCAATAAAAGTTGAGAAATCTTTTTTATAGACTTGGTGAAGATAACAATGCAGTTATATGCGGACATCCAAGATACAAAGGAGATATTCTCCCTTACTGGAATAATTTGAGAAGAAAACTGAATGGGCTGGTTAAGGTTGGATTCCAAGGTAACATTTGGAATGAATGCAAGATTAGCTCTCATTGATACTCTGTCCTTTTGGAAAATCAAACAGGGAGGTGGAAACAAATATGCTTGTAATTCTGAAATCCTTCTTGGTGACATGATAGCTACCAAAATAATGTCTTCTGTGAAAGGTAGTTTGGTTTAGTATAGAACACTGTCCTGAATAGATCTTGTGTTAAGGTTTTGAGCATACAGTTAAGGTTCCAAGGCGGTGTTGGATCTTTGAAAGGAGAGCGTAGCAGGAAGGTCCCTTTTGTAAAGGCTTTGCCACAAGTGAGGAAGATGGGAGTCCAATATGAAAATTTAAGACAGCTGCCAAATGAACTTTAACTGTGGAATAGCTGGAGACAGTATCAAACAATAAATAAAGGAATTTAAGACTGATGGAACTGAAACAGAGAGGGAGTCCTGTCCTTGGCTGGATGCCCAAATGGAGAAACACTTCAATTTATTTTTATAAATCTTGCAAGTGAATTCCTTCTGAGAAGCTGACAGTATCTGCGCCACTCTTTGAGTAATGGCAGGCCATTAATGGAATTAGAAAAACCAGAAGCCATGTGGTTAATTTTGAAGGAGTGAATGTCTGGGAGAAGCTTGCCAGACTGATGGGACAAAACATCCAGTTGTGGACTGAGGAGCCACGGTTGTTTCTTGAGATAAGGTTTCAGCAAGGGGAAACAGAATTGTCTGAGGAGTGGTGCAGTGAGGATCACAGTAGCTCTGGATGTAAGAGCTTTCTACAGAAGACTGGTAATCAAGCAGAGAGGGGGGATGGCATAAAGGAGTCTGGGAGGCCATTAACAGACCAGAAAGTCCCCTGGTGATTATCACTTTGGCAGGATCAAGGCAAAGTAGTTGCTGCAATTGGTATTGTTGGAGAAGCAAAAAGTCTGCATCAAGATTGACCTCAGCAGCAGAAGGTGAGTTGTACTACTATAGGAGTGAGAGACCACTCATGAGGCATCAGAATGGATCTTCTGAGCTTGTCCACTAGACAGCTGACACTTCCCTGACTTGAATGGGCATTGTTATCAGAAAGCAGTATGAAGCAATCACTTATTGCCATAATCTCATGGCGTTTCTGCAAAGGGGATGAGATTTGCTTCTACCATCCTTGTTGATGTATACTATACTATACCACTGACATATTGTCTGAGTGAATGGTGATCACTCTTGAAGGATGGCAGTACTGAAGAGCCTGCAGTGCTAGGAAAAGTGCATTCACCTCCAGGATGTTAATGTGAAGAATGACCTCTAAATCTGTCTGGGCTCCTTGGACTATTCTTCCTTCATAATACCCCTCCCCCTACCCAAGAGAAGTGGCATCTATGGTGACTGTTGCTGTTGGTGTTGGAAGGAAGAGCTGTCATCCTAGAAAGACTGTAGGTGATTCTAGCCATCAGTTCAGGTGATGTCTGCAGACTGGAGTCCACTGTACTGTCTCTATGTAAAGTCAATGTGGTATCAAAAGTACTGAATTTCAGAACCTTTAGGAATACAGTGTCTGGACTAGTCTGGAGTCTGTTATTAGGTAATTTTTGTAAGCAAGACATAGTATCCATATGGCATCCAATTAAAACCAAAGTCTAAGAAGGATCAAGCTTTTTAAATTTGCAGAGATACCCAAGGACAGGCAGAACTGAAGTTAGTTATCTCTGGAAGCTGTCAGGGATTACATCACTGTAACAAGCAGAAGCCAATCATCTAGAAAAAGGAAAATGTGGATGTCATTGAGCCACAGATGGGGACTCTTTACTACCATGCACTTGGCAGACATCCAGTGGGCTGTGGTGAGACTGAAGGGTGATCATCTCCCTACCAGAAGTGCAGGAACCTCCTCGACTTCTTGACAATTTTGTTATTTTATTATGGATGTAGGTGTCTTGGAGGTCTATTGAGTACATCCAGTCATTTGTCTGTGAGCAAGGCCAAACCACTTGCCCTATGCAACTAGTCAGTCTACCACTTGCACTGTGACCATCCTGAACTGGGTTTTTGCAACATACTGATTTAGGATTCTGAGATCTAGAACTGGTCCGAGGTCCTTGTTTTTCTTTGGAAATAAAAAAAATCTGGAATAAGCCCACAGATCCTTTCTTCTTTGGTGGGACCTCTTGGATGGCTCTTTTTCTTTCTAGTAGGGTAGCAATTTCTCTTTTTGCTGCCCTGTGCTGGTGGGGTAGAACATCTAGGAGTTGCAGAGAGTCTTAATATGAAGGTGAGGAAAAGGGTACGGTATAACCAGTGGATATTATTCTCCTCGACCTTCAGTCTTGTGTGATGATCATCCTCTCATCTAAGTGAAAGGATAACCGGCCACTGACTGCCTCCAGATGGGAGCAATCTGGCAAGCCTTAAGGAGCACTGGGCTGTTTACTCAAAAAAAAAAAGGGACCACAGAACCCCTGGTTTTACAGACCACCTCTACACCTGGGTAGCATCTATTGAAGGGGCTGCCTCTGCCTTGGCCACCCCTATCAGAGGAATAGTCAAAGGGCTGATGTTACCAGACAGATTTCCAATCCTTCTGATTTCTGTTGTAGAATCATGGGGGGGGGGTCTCAAAGCATACTCCTAGGGCAGACAACATCCTACCTTCCTGCTTACTCTTATGCAATTTTTCTTTAATTTTAGCTCCAATGAGAATCCATCATATAGGCATTGACAAAGTATGCTTTAAAGCTCTCTGTAAAATCACAAATGTGGTGCCAGGCTTGAATTCTCATTTTTATATCTGCTCCTGACATTCTGTCTGCTCTGTCTACTGCACTGTACAGCAGTCTCATGAAGAAGCAGAAAAACAGTTAACATTGTGGACATATGAGCTTCAACTTGCTTTCTAGACTCAGGAGTGGATGGCTTTCTCAAAGAGTTCAATGCCTGTTTGGCTATGTTTCACTGGAAGCAGTTCATGTGGGTAATGTAAATTAAAACTCTCAGGGTAAACATGCCAGCGGTATAATGAGGTCCATTACCCAAGACTATCTGCTGAAGGGATGGACATTTGCTGTGTCTTCACACACCTCTCTTCAGCTGGCTGCCAATATAATGTTGGCGTCCACTAGAAGGACCTTAACCCAGTGCTGCCTGTCTTTAGAGAGATGAACAACTTTGGTTTGCTGAGTTTCACTTTTGTGGACTTGGGTTCCTACATGCTCTCCCTGCAACCAGGTTGATCAAGCAGTCAGGAGGGGCACCACCAGGAGAAATAGGGGGCAAACCTGAATGTTTCAAACAACACTTCTTCATCAGGTGATGGGGAGCTGCAGGGTCAAGGTCCCCTCTGATGGATCAATTCTAGGATTTTGCCAAAGCTGATATCTTCTGCTGGGGACTGTGAGGCACCCACCCTTTCATCCAAATCTGTGTCTAAAGTGAGGGACTCCATGGGGAAGTTGAAGTGCCTCCTTTTACATGTCCATTTTCTTGGAGGATCTGGTAGAGATGCAATTAATTCTTACAAAACACTCTGTCTGAGACTGTAGGAAGCTGTATGAAGCCTGCAGGTCTGCTCTATTCCTGGGATGCATAGCAAGAGTGCTAATGCAGAGACTGAAGAATACCAAGCATTGCAGTTGGTGTTGAGAGAGCTTCTGTAGACTTCTCAAATGAGAAAGTGATTATACTCCTGACAACCTTGAACACCAATCTTAAGTCTTTTGACATTGGTGACCCTTGAGTCTGTGCAGTAACAGTCCCCATTGCAGTACAAATCAAAGGCAACGAGGACACAGGGACCGACACTGAAGACCCATATGCCTGCAAACACTGAAGACCCAGATGCCTGCAACAACAAGATAAGGCCAACACCCGAAGGTGAATTTCCACACTACACGGGCTAAGAACATGATCACCAGTAACCTCAACAAAAGTGTGATTATAAACCATTATTTAATAACATCAAGTTGAGCACTATTTATGTATAATGCATTCAGTGATTGTCTTTAGTTCCAACAAAGTCTCTTTCATCTCTCTAAATATGAAATAGACTTCATCAGAACTAAAGACAATCAATGAATATATTCTTTAAATACAATACTCCTCCAATTTGCATATTACATAAGCAATCTATGTTTGAAGTCCCCTTTACTAATTAGTGTTTAAAACAATCAATAAATCTAAAAACTTGATAAATATAAAAATAAATTATGAATTGGTAAAAAGTTTAATGTATTAAAAAATCATTAAAAATACATGAATAATATCTTCAGGAGTGTTATATACACAAAATATTGTGTGTGAAACACACAGTTAATAGTAATTAATAGTCCTTTGACTTTACAAACCCAGCTTGTTCAAAGGACAATATGAAGTCCTTAGACTTTAGAAACCCAGCTTGTTCAAAGGACAATATGACTCTCATTGTCAGTATGCAAAGAGGCAAGATTGACAACAAAGTGGGAACATCAACTACTGTGCATAGTGCTTTTACTCACTGTTGTCCTGACCAGGACACTTCTCACATGAGGAGTGTCCAGAACAGTAATTCTGTA
This sequence comes from Protopterus annectens, assembly GCF_019279795.1. Taxonomy (NCBI): domain Eukaryota; kingdom Metazoa; phylum Chordata; order Ceratodontiformes; family Protopteridae; genus Protopterus; species Protopterus annectens. The sequence goes on along the minus strand of NC_056736.1, from coordinate 634,229,971 downwards.
GGGCCTAATTCTTACCATAACAGTAGATGTCTGCATGATCATTGATGCAACAGCCTCATCTATATGGGTTGCATCCTACACAGGATACAACAGCTGGCCACCTTCCAAACTTTCAATGGCACCTTCCATGTGCTGAAACCATTACTCAGCTCGAACTGAGCTGAAACAAAGAGTAGTTTGGGTGCAAGCCCTTCAGAGATTTAAGCCAACGGAGAGAGATGACGAGAGACTTGAACCCTGAAAAGGTCAATGCCAGGCAAATATAAAAACATACAAAAATAAGGGAAATGGAGGTAATGAACTGCTACTGCAACAGTGATCATTCCAGCATCAGTTGTTATGGTAAGCTTATTTACACAACTATACCATTGTTATTATGATCACCACTGCAGTAGTTTTAGCCATATGGGTAGATTATCATAACTTAGACTAGGTAGGAGGAGGGATGAGGCTCCAGGAGATTCCTGGAGAATGTCCCTAGCAAAGCCTGTCCTAGACCCGGAGAAGCAATCTAGTTTACAGTGCTCTGTAAAAGTATGCACAGAGGATCAATTTGCCATTTCACAAGTACTTGGGGGTTGGCGTAATGGTTAAGGTATATATCTCACAGACACATGGTACAAGATGTAATTTTCACCTTTGGTCACAGTCTGATTATTGGCTAAATATGCAATAATCTGCAGACTGACTGCCTAATAATTACCTATAAACTTCTGAAATCCAACATTTTCCAAAAAGCTACAAATACAGACATGCCCTGGCAGAATGAGCCTTAATCCTGCCTGGTGACAACCACTTATAAATAGTCTGCTTTGAGACAGGTCGTCCTTTCTTCTTGCAGTGACAAGAAATGAAATTATCAGAGTTCTTACATGATTTTGCTCTGTCAAGATCATACATGAGTTCTCTATGGACATTCAAGGTATAGATTATCCTTTCACCCTCATTTTTAGGTTCTGAAAAGAAGACACAGATGCATAGCTTGGTTCAAAGTAAGCTCTGACACCACTTAAGACATAAATGAAGGATTAGTTTTCAAGGAAATCCTACCTTTGTGGAAAATGAGATAAGGATAACCCACCATAAGAGCTTGCAACTCAGATACTCTTCCTGAAGAGGTCAGAGCAATCAGCAAAACTATTTTCCCATGTTAAGAACCTTAAGTCAGCATAATGAGCTGGAGTAAGAGTTAGTTGTTCCAACACAAAATTAAGATTCCAGTGAGGAGCCACCTGCCTTTTGGGTGGCTTGGTATGCAGCAAACATTTTCACATGAAGACTGCTTTAAATGAGCACACGTGCTAAAAAATATGACAAATGAACACTGATGGAGGAGTACGACAGGCTAGAGGACAGAAACTCACACAAATAATATAGAACCAGGGAAGCACTTGCCCTGAATGGGTGTTGGTTACTGTGTTGGCACTAACTAGAAAATCTTTGCTATTTACTAATGTATAATCTCCTAGTAACAGGTTTTCCTGCCTCCTTTACTACCTGCTGCACATCCTCAGAAAATAGACACCTAAAAGGTATTAAGATTCTACCTTCTGTGCAGTTAGTTACAGATGTTTGGGGTGGAATGTATCAAACACCCCTTGTCCTGTGTGTATAGGTCCAATCTGTGAGGAAGATTATGGTACTTGCCTCTGGCCATTTCCAAAAGAAGGAAGAACCACTGCTGCCTAGACCAGAAAGGAGTTACCAAAATGATTTCTGGAAAGTATTTCTGAATATTTCAGAATTACCCTGGATTAGTGGAAATAGTGGACATGCATAGAGAAACATTCCCTGTCCAAGGAAATGAAAACTCATCTGTCTTCCAGGTCTTATTGCATTGAGTTATAGAACAGAATTCTGCCAACTGATTGTTGTGAGAGGAGGTGAAAAGATCTGTTTGAGGCCTTCCTCACAGCTGTATCGATTTTTGAAGGCCTACAATTCAGTTTCCACTTGTGAGAGTCTGTCTTAGACTGCTCAGCTTCTCTGCCAGATAATTTGGCTCTGATTATATGCAAGATGCTTGAAGAGTAAGATTGTGCTGAAAATGTATATCACAGGCTCTAATGGCTAGTCTGCATAGAGGGTAAAATATACCCCTCCCCCATTTGTTTATGAACCACATCACTGTTGTGTTGTCTGTAAACACTTGTACTAGTCCTGGGCCCATAGGTGATTGAGAGAGTTTAGAACATTTATAAGTGCCAACATCTGCTTTACGTTTACATGTTTTGTTATGACTTTTTTGTTTTAAAGACCCTGCACTTTTATTCTTATACATACTGTTCCCAAGCAAACTCTGAGGTATCTGTTCCAGACTGTGCTGGAGGACGGAAGAAAAATGTATGACTTGGATTCTGATAAATTTGGACTCTCCATTAAAAAATCATCTTTTTCATGAATGCTAGAACTGGAATCAGGAATGTTAAGTGATGCTGATGTTGGGCCACACAGATTTTAGGTACCACTGAATTTTTCTCATGTGTAGTCTTGCTTTAGGAATCATGAAAATCATAGAAGCCATGAAACCCAGAGTCCTAAAAAATTCCCTGGCTGAGACAATGGTCTGAGTGGAAAAACAGAGGAACAGAGGGGGGCAGCTCATGATACTGAATACTGGCTACAGCCCCTCTCCCTCCATTAAAAACAGAAAAGAAATGGCATTGCAGGTTCAGAATGCTGACTACTACTTTTCATTTCAAAGTAATAGTCTACTTTCTGATTTGTTTCTGCTGCTCAGAACTCTGTGCATGCATGGAATTATCAGAGTTAAAAGAAAAAGAAAAACAAAAATTAAAATTGCAATAATTCACTTGCAGGGCTCTTTTGAAAACAGCCCAGCATTAGGATTATTTCACCAATCCGCAAGTTTGCTGCAGACGTCAGAAATGTCACTCAACAAAGACCTCACCAGGCTTCTACATGAAGCAGCAATGAACCCTTCTGATTTTCTCAGACTGACTCAGGTGACTGAGACAACCTAAGCCTTAAAAATGAAAGTACATCTGAGTGCAGGCGTGCAGAGGCACTAACTCCAGAGGCCCCCCCCCCCCAAGTATTTTTTTTGCGTGCCCAGCTACTGCCATCACACAGAAAGAGAAGGAAAAGTAGTAAGTACTTAATATTACTGTGTGTGTGTGTGTGTGTGTGTGTGTGTGTGTGTGTGTGTGTGTGTGTGTGTGTGCATGCGTGTGTGCGCATGCATATATGAGTATGCACGTAAATGTGAGGGTCTTTCTTCATCGTAGAATATTAATGATGTGCAGAAAAGCTGAGTTCTGTAGAGAATGGGTAAAGGTTGTTTAATTCAAAGGTTAGGGTTCTTTTAGCTCGCGGATATATTTACTAAGCATTAGTAGTACTGACTGTTTTATAAGTATCATGTTCAACAAGCAGTGTTACCTTAAAATTGGAATCTTATATACCCGAACGGCATTGCCTGGTGTCAAAGAATCCTGTATTATACCATTTCATTCTATCCAAAGAGGACATATGCTAGAGGCAATGAGAGAGAGGGACCTGGCCTTGTAAAATACTGTTATTTTTACATGATGGGGTCCACAACTACACATAGTTGTGGAAATTCCAGTTTAATTTAATGTCATTGATGTAATGCAGCAGATTGCTGCCAACCATTTAGTGTTTTGTTTAGCTTTACAGACCACTGTAAAATATATTTGAAATTTATTTTTTTTTGTAATTTCATGTGGCAGAGAAATAGGTTTAGAAAGAAGGTTGTTTAGAGGTGTGTGTGTGTGTGTGTGTGTGTGTGTGTGTGTGTGTGTGTGTGTGTGTGTGTGTGTGTGTGTGTGTGTGTGTGTGTTTCAGATACCCTGTCTGTTACTGCTAGCATACAGAAAGGTATGTATTTAATATTTCTGTGTGTTTTACGTATGTTTTATGTATCTATGTGTGGGGAGTAGATGCTTTCAATTGTTCTCTATTTTACACCAATTAATTTGGTCTTCTCACAAAATTTTTGGCTTTTCTGACAAATCAATGAAGATTACAGTCAATAAATAATGTTGACAAACATTTGAGTTTCAAACTTAATACCATTCAAAAAGTATGCCAATGCAAAGCCTGATATTCTAGTAAGTTTCTAAGTCTATGAAGTCAGTAACTGTTCTTGATTGGAGTCTATTGACGCAATTATTTCCAGCTATCTCTTTGATTCTTGAGCTAACAGTTTGAAAGGTATGGGGTGTAGTAGGCTGCACACTATAGTTTTACAGCAGTGAGCTGAGAAAATTCTTGTGTGGCAGTAATTTAATCATTTACATACAGCTGCAGTCATTCAAGTGGCTGTAACTGATGGTCATGTGTCTATATGGATCTACTTCTGAAGATGACTCAACAGAAAGTCAAACATCATATGGTCAAGACCATATGATCGATTTTCTGAAAAGCTGAACAATGGAAAACAACAAACATCTACATTTCCCCTGTACACCCCACATCCCCTGCATATTATATATACCAACTCTGAGATTGCAGTACAGTAGAGAAAAGCGTAAATTCCCAGAACCCCACTATACCACAATCTCCATTCAAAAGCTTCAACATTTTAGAAAGTCGATCATATGGTCTAAACTATATGACATGCAACTTTCGGTTGACTTGATCTTCTGAACAGGATCCACATATCTATCTATTTGTCCATATATATATATATATATATATATATATATATATATATATATATATATATATATATTTTTTTTTTTTGCTCGTTTGCCCATCATTATTTTTAGCTTTCCTGAGCCAAGAAGTTGAAAGGCATGGGGGGAGGGGGTTGCACTGGCTTTTCTCACTGCATTATGATAGTAGTTAGCTGAGAGGATAAATTCTTGAGTGGCATTTATTTATTTATGTATTGCATTTTATTATTTATTTATTGCATTTAATTACCAGGTTACTCCAACTGGGCATTAAAACCACTTCCCAGTGGAGGCCTGAGGAGAAAAGCTCCACTATTTATGTAATTATACATTGATTTGGCACAATCAAACTTTTGAAGGGTATAGTCATACAAGTGTCTGTAATTGATGGTCACATCTGTGTGTGTGTGTGTGTGTGTGTGTGTGTGTGTGTGTGTGTGTGTGTGTGTGCGTGCGCGCGTGCGTGTTTTTGGAAGGTTAAAAATATTACTGTGGCCAGGTGTTATTATTTTTATTTTATTACATTACAATATCTAATGTTGAACAATACTATAACAAAGTTGCCAAATTTGCAGCACATACTCCTTTCAAAAACCACCACTGTACAGCACTGAAAAGCCTAAATTGGTTAGAACTGCCACATCAACTAACATACACACAACTTCTTACTACATATAATATTATTCAGCATCCATCTGCCTGTTCAGCACTAAAAAACATTCTACACAACTATGTTCCCAGTCAGTCACTGTGAAGCAGTGACCAAAAACTGCTGTCTATCTACAAACCTAGCAAATCTGCTGGGTATTGTCTGTACTCGTACAAAGCTACTCAGACCTGGAACTTCTTACTTGTATCCATCAGGCCTATACCCTCCCTCCCATCTTTCAAAACCATTCTGAAATACTTCCTAGCCAAAGTCTGGCTCTATTCTTGCTCATAGAATAAAGTATATCCCTAAATGTGAACGGGTATCTTTTCATTCATTATACTTCCTTACTGCTATCTAATGCTCCTCCCTGATTTTCTCTCTAAGTATACCATAAGCATGTTTTTCCCATTATACTAACTTACCTTTAATTTCTCTATAAACTATCTACAAATTCGCTAAATATTAAACTATTGTCATATACCTTATATTGATTTTTAACCAATGTTTTTATATTACATCTAATTTGTTATGATTACTTAAATTGCAGACTGTTTTATTTTTAACAATTATAAAATTATTGTTCTTAAAATGTTTTGTAATAATTTGGAGCTTTGTTTTATTTTTGAAGATTATAAAATTATTGTTCTTAAAATGTTTTGAGCTTTCCTCTGCTGAAAATGGGCTTCTACCCAGTGAGACTTTCCTGGTAATCAAATGTTAATAAATAAATAAATAAATAAATAAATAAACAAACAAATAAATAAAGTGAATACAGTCAATAGAGTTGGCTTTAATTGGTGGGTACAGGTTTGTCAGTGGATGAAAGTGATTGACACTGATGTCATTTTTTCAGGTTAAACAGTCATTATTCTGTCTTTGCAGAAGTAGTGTGCATTTGTGAGAAGCCAGCTAAATTACTTTACTGTATATAAGCAGATATCTCAAGTGTGCGTAGTCAATAAAGTGCAGTTGTGTAAGCTCCACTTACTTGTAACACTAAATGTTTATATAACACATTACCCTACTGGCATTTTGGGTAGTAGTGCCCTAGTACCCTCCCTCTGGCAGCCTCTCAAAGCTTCAGACTCCTTCCCCAGCTTGTCTTTAGCTACAAAGGACCAATCAGCTACCAGAGCAGCAAAGTCCTTCACATCTACAGACAACAGCCCTCAGTTTTTTTCTAAGGCCTAAAAGAAGAGTAGATGGGGAAAAAAAAGAAGTTAAGTACTTATCATAATGTTCCATCTGTGTTGTCCATCTTCATTCATTCTTGATGAATGGGACTCGGTTCCCATCCTTGGAACCAGCTCGGCCTTTATAAAGCTCACGCCAACCAAAAAACTCCCAAGTTAAGACTCTACCCACAATGCCCCTCTCTCCATTACCTCAGATTGAGTCTGCAGCCAAATAGTACATTAGAAGAACAGGTATACAGATGAAGCCATGTCCAAGGAGAAATCTATAGGTTCCCAGAACAATTGTCCAATCCTCCAGGAAATTTGTAGGAGGGGAAAGGAGGGTGGGATGTCAAGAATGAATGAATATCGACAACACAGATGGAACGTTATGGCAAGTACATAACTTCTTTATCTGATGTTATCAATCTTCATTCATTCTTAACAAATAAGACAGAGTCTCCAGCTACTTTAGATCCTGGGTGGCCTTATGGAAGGATATTCTTGAGAACCATAGAGCCAAAGGATGCTCTTCCCCTGGAGACCATATCCAGTTTGTAATGAGTGATAAAGGTATGTGTGGTATCTCATGTTGCAGCTGCACATATCTCATCCATGGACACCCTGGAGTGAAAAACAGCTGAGGTGGCTATTGATCTGGTGGAATGCACTTTTACAGGTGCAGATAACTTGTGGTTGTTATGATTATAAGTGAAGGTAACACAATATCTTAGCCATCTTGATAAGGTAACTTTTGAGACAGGTTTTCCGAAAGTTAGACCGGAAAAGGAAAGAAATAACTGGTCCAACTTTCTAGACTCTTTGGCCTTGTCAAGGTAGAAACATAATTGTCTGTGAACATCCAGTAAATGCATGCACTTTTCACCTGTATTGGAAAAACTGGGAAAGAAAATGGGGCAAATCAATAGTTTGATTAATATTAGATTCTGAAACCACCTTAGAAAGAAAGGAAGGGTTGGTTCTCAACGATGACTGGAATTTGGCATCTCAATACCAAAAGATTGCCAAATTCTGGTAATCACGGCCACACAGGTAGGAACTGCACTCTCCAAAGCTAAGAATACAGCATCCATGGGAACAGATGACATCCCGGACTGTGTATTACATGAACTACAAAATGAACTGGCACCTCACCTAAGTTTCATGTTTAATCATAGCCTCACCTCAGGCTTCATGCCCACTGAGTGGCACACAGCTACAGTTATCCCACTCCACAAAGGGGGATCCACTTTGGATCCCGGGAACTACCATCCCATCAGTCTGTCGAGTCTGATCTGCAGGGGCATGGAATGTATTATCATGGAACTTATAAACAAAGACATTGGCAAACTTGAAACACTGGACCCCACCCAGTTTGGGTTCATGAAGGACTGATCTTGTCTTCTGAACCTGATTGACTTCTTCGAATCAGTCTCCAGAGTTGTGGATGAGGGTAAGGAAGTCCACACAACCTATATGGACCTCGCCAAGGCCTTTGACAGCATCCCTCACTCTGGCATCATAGACAAAATTACTAAGCTGGGCATAAATCCCTATATCACTCAATGGGTTGCCAACTGGCGTACTGACAGAACCGAGACTGTAAAATTAGCCGACTCCAAATCCAGCTCCAGACAGGTGAAAAGTGGAGTACCTCAGGGTTCAGTCCTGGGACCGCTCTTGTTTAGCATCTACTTCTCTGAAGTACAGGCCAACACTAAGGGACTCTGGCTAACAAAGTTCGCAGATGACTGTAAACTGGGAGCTATTATTGGATCCCCAAATTATGTGGATATTCTACAAAAGGGCCTTACAAAAACAGATGCTTGGTGCCAGAGTCATGGGCTCAAGCTTAATGCCAAGAAATGTATAGTTATCCCCTTTGGGAGAATCCATGTACCCATGAATTACCACATAGGTGGCAGTACACTAAACACCTTAAGTGTGATGAGACACTTAGGGACACACGTGGACAGTGGTCTCACCTTCGATAACCACATTGCCACAACAGTCAGGAAATCCTTCTATGTGGCACACCTCATCATTAAGGGCTTTTCATCCAGAAAAAAGGAGGTCATTGTCCCACTGTACTCATCCCTCATTAGACCCATTATAGAGTACAATGCCTGTTTGGTATGTACCTCAGAAGACATCTGCAACAGCTGGAAACAGCACAGAAATACCTCACTAAAAGAATCACAGGTCTAAAGCAGATGCCCTATGCTGACCGTCTAAAAAAACTCCAGAAATACTCTGTGGCATATCGTCTATTCAGAGGTGATCTCTGCTTAACATACAAGGTGTTGTCAAACCTTGAGCTGTTGGACATGCTCCACTTAAAGAAATCCCAATCCCTCAGAGCCACACGCTCCAGGGATCGAAACCTTGTCATCACAATGAACAAAACATGCTGGAGGGATAGGTTCCTGATCCAGAGACTCCCCATACTTTGGAATAGACTGCCCATACATGTCAAGCAGAGCACCTCCTTGGCCCTCTGCAAAAGGAATCTTGACAATTGGATGGGATATAGGAAATTCACCTTGGGGATCACGTTGGTCACCCTGATAGACAGGGGTCCAGGGAAGTAAATATTGTGGGAAGAAATATCCAGGGAATGGTTATGGCTAGGCTTGTATAGGCCCTAGGGCTGATAGCCTAGTACCAGCCTATGAACCTATGAACCTTATCCTTATAAAAAATCAGATAAGGGGGTTTCACATATAATGTTTGAATTTCAGAAACTCTCCTGGCAGAAGTAATGGCCACTAGAAAAGGAGTTTCCCACGACAGAAATTTGTGATGGCAAGTTGCTGCTGGTTCAAAGGGTGGGAGTGCCAGAGATTGTAAAACCAGGGTGAGATCTCATGGAGCTACAGGGTCCTTAAATGGGGGCTTTAGACGCAAGGCACCTTTAAGAAAAACTTTACATGAATGATGGGAAATTAAAGAATGATCATCGTAGCCATTATAGAAATTAGTGATGGCCACTAACTGAACTTTAATGGTGGAAGCAGAAGCTCCTTGATCAAAAAGGGAAGCTAAAAATTCTAAAACTTTGTCGACAGGTGCCGAAAAAAGGTCCAGATTATTTGTACGGGCCCAAATTGAAAATCTCTTCCATTTGCTAAGATAGAGTTTCCTGGTGGATGGTTTATGAGGAGCCAGAAGAATTTCTTTGTACTGAGGAAGCTATATTGCTCCGCCTGGCAACTAATGGAATTGGAGGGACCAACCTGTCAACTTGAAACTGTTAAGGTTGGGATTCACCAGTCCTTGCAGGTGAGACAGCAGGTCTGGTACTGGGTCCAGAATCCATGGATGGTGAATCAGGTGAGGCCAAAGAAAGGGGAACCAGACTTGTCAGGGCCAAAAGGGTGCAATGGTGATCACTTTGTTTCTCAACCTTTGGGATTTCTTCAAGAACAGGGGAATGAAGGGAAAGGGGGGAAAGGCATAGACGAGTCCTGAGGGCCAATTGAGGACAGTGTCTCTTGTGGACTCCTCCTGAGGAGGGATTAGGGAAAAATACTGCTGCATTTGTTGTTCATTGGGGAAGCAAAGAGGTCACAGCAAGGCTGGCCCCATTGATGAAAAATTTTTATCATCACCTTGGGATTGAGAGACCACTCGTGATGTAGGGGAATGCATCTACTCAGTTTGTCTAATATAACATTGGAGCTCCCAGGGATATGCATTGCAACTAGAAAGCGGTTGGAAGATATCACCCATTGCCATATCCTGAGAGCTTCCTGGCACAGTGAATAAGATCTGATTCCACCCTGTTTGTTGATGTACCAAACCACTGACATGTTGTTGGAATGAATTGCAACTGTACCTAGAGGGAGGGCAGACTGAAAAGCATGCAGCGCTAAAAGCACTGCCCTCAGTTCCAGGACACGGATGTGCAAATTGGCCTCAAGGGGAGACTAAGTGCTTTGAACTGTTCTTTCCAGATAATGCCCCCCCATCCGATCTTGGAGGCATCCGTGGTCAGTATGGCCTTGGGCTGAGAGGTAGTAAAGGGATGACCCAGAAGAATTTCCTCTGATTGCATCCACCAGGACAGATCCTTCTTGCAACGACTAGTTATTAAAATGGGATAAGTCATCGGATGTGTTAGGATGGACCATTGTGCAGCAAACAGCTGAAGTAACCTCATGTGAAATCCTGCCAGAGGTACTAAGGTAATGGTTACTGCCATAGACCCAAAAGCTTGGAGGACAAGAAGAGTGGGAACTTTTTCTTTGGATATGATGAATTGTACTTGAGACCTTATCTTCTGTAGTCTGTGAAGACGGAGAGAAGCTACACAAGAAATTGTATTGAGGCGAGCTACCACAAACTCTAGGTCTTGTGTTGGAGTCAGCTGGGATTTTTCTCTATTGACCGTGATTCCCAAAGAGTTGAAAAAATGCAGGAGGAAATTTGTGTTTTGAACCAGTAGATGCTGGTGGGGGCAGTGAGGAGACAGTTGTCTAAGTAGGGAAACACCTGGAATCCGTGTAGTCTCAAGTGAGCCGTGATGCTGCCATGCAGTTGGTGAACACCCTGGGGGCTGTGCTGAGACCAAAGGGCAGTACTCTGAACTGGAAATGAGTAGCTCCTAGCCAAAAGCGGAGAAATCTTCTGGAGCATTTGTCCATTTTTATGTGGTAATACGTGTCTTGAAAGTCTATAGAACACATCCAATCGTTTTCCTCTAGAAAGGGAAGCACAGACTTGAACTGTGACCATCCGGAATTTTGTTTGCTGAACGAACATATTCAGAAGGCTGAGATCCAATATTGGTCTCCAGTCCCCTGTCTTTTTTTGGCACTAAAAAGAACCTTAAATAGAATCCGGATCCTATCTGGTCTGGTGAGACTTCTTGGATGACCCTTTTTTCTAGCAAATTTTGCATCTCCAAAGCTGCTTGGTCCCTCTGACTGGGTGGTACATCGGGGACTCTTCTTTGTGACCTTGGAAAAAGAATAAAGAGAATATGATAACCTCTGGTAATGATTCTCTGCCCTCAAGTATCGGACGTTATTAGTCACCAGGCTGTCTGGTGCAGTGAAAGTCTTCCCCCAACTGCTTCTAGAGGTAAGAAATCTGGCCTCCTTTGAAGAGCGCTGGTAAGGTTGTCCAGAAAAGGAGTCTCTGGAGCACTGATTTCGCAGGACACCTCTGCCATGGGGTGGAAGTCTTTAATTAGAGCTGCCGCCTCTTTCCCGAGGGGAACTAGTGCCACGTGTGTCCTGAAAAGGCCCTTGGGAGTTCTTGAACCACATCTTCTTACTCCTCTGATTCCTGGAGAAGGATCACTGGGGAGTAGAAAAATGAATGCCCACAGCAGAAAGGATCTTTTTCACACCTGGCTAGTGGGTCTTTGACTTTGGAGCCAAACAAGGATGATCTGTTAAAAGAAGCATTGATGAAGGAAGACTTGAAAGGTTCCGCAAAGTCACACAAACACATCAAGGGGTGACGCCTTACGACAACTCCTGAACCCACTGCTCTGGTCATCCCCTCGGCTGCATGACTGATGACCTGCATGGACAAGTTCAATACACACTCCAGGGTGGCCAGCTGAGAAGCAACGTTATCCTGCACCTCTTCAGACACAGCTCCAGCAAGGGTATCTGATAACTCTTTAATCAAATTCCTCTGGAGGCTAGTAAAGTGTGCAAAGAAATTCAAGGACCTTAAAGCGATGGTTGATGAACATAGACCCACTTTCCAAACCTGTCCATCGTCCTAGACTCTTGGTTAGGTGGGTGGACAGTGGGACTCAAATTGGCAAGTTCCTTCTTGATGCCACTGCCATCACCATGGCATTCACTGATAAACCCTTTGCCCAATACTGGTGATCTTCAGGTGCTGATAAGATTTTGTCCAGTCTCTGAGGAATCAGCTCTATGGAATCAGGGAACTTCCATGCCCGCTGTGTGATCAATTTAATGAGGTCATCAGCGGGTGGAGTCACTCAGGAAGTAGATGGGCGAGCATCAAAGGCTTGCAAGTACATGGATTCCTCAGAGGATGGGTCTTTGGGCTTCCAATTTTCCCTCTGTTTTAGGATCTCCAGGATATTTCCAAAGGAGACATCTTTGGGGGGGGGAGTGACCAGAAAGAACCTTCCCCCTCATCGAAGTCCGTGTCTTCTGTGAAAGATTCTTCCGAGGAATCTACGTGCTTTCTCTTACATGTCTTCTTTTGGGGTGGTTCTTCAGTAGGAATCTCTGAGGAAGACTCTCAAGAAGAGGGGTCTTGTACAGGGGTAACTTGCAGCTTTGGTGCTCACTATCCTGATGTGGAAGATGGTGGCAGCTCTGGACCAGAAGGTACAGACATAAGACACTCTGATATAGAAGGGGCTAGCTGACAGCCCACAGAGGCTAATGCCCTCTCCTTGACTTGGAAGGCAGACCCCCCCCCCCCCGAAGAGGGATGGGAGCCTGGAACTGAGAAAGACAACATTGGAACTGAGTTCACACCCTGCTCCAAAGGACCGCCATCCAAAACATGAGCCAGAAAACAGCCTGCAACTGTCAGGGCTCCAAGAGCTAAAGCAACTCAGAGTAAAAAATAGGAACCGATTCAAAACCCATGGAACCAACAGCCGAGCTATGGCCCTGAGAATATACCAGTTCCAAGGGAACCAAAGATGTCAGAGCAGTCCCTGGAGCTGAACAGAGAGTGCCTGTCAGCACCAGGACAGCTGGAACCAGGGAAATTGATGTGGTGGACTCAAAGCCTCCTGAGGAGGTCAGAGGAGAAAAATCCAGAGGAGTCCTAGGAGAAAAAAAACAACTCCAGAGGGGAGAGAGGTCTGAGAGGGGGCGAGAAGACCCAAGGCCATCAAAACCTGATCCACCAATCTCACAATGTCTACCTCAGAAAGACTCCTGGAAGATCGGACAGACATCCCCGAAGGAGATTCTGGCCTTTTCAAAAAAGGACTGGGTAGTTAACCCACAAAGGAGTCTATGGAAGGGGAATATCTTGTCCTGGGAACATGTAATGGTTCAGACTTCGGCACCAAAGGGGTGGGCAGAGTCTGCTGCGGCGCATATGGTGAGGTTGGTACTGACTGGGAGACTAGAGAAGCTGGTGCCGATGGCACCGAAGCTCTTGGTGCTGTAACAACAGTAACTGGTGCTGAAGATTCTCATTCTGATAATTTAGGAACCTTAGTCCTCATTAATGAGGAGATTGATGGAACCAAAGACTTGTGTTTCTTAGTCTCCAGTGCCATAGGGGAACTCAGCACCAAATGATTCCTCTTTTTTTCATCAAATTTAGAGGAGGGAGTAGGATCTGACTTGGACAAAACTTCATCGAAAGAAGATTTTAGCATCCCTTTTAAAATTAACATATTATGTCTTTCTATCAAGGCCCTGGTACTGAAGGCCTGGCAGATCGAACAGTCTATCCAAATGGGGCACATCCAAACAGTAAATGCAAGAACAAATCCCAAATGAATTAGGCATCTTTCGCCCACAGTCTTGGCACTGCTTGAAACAAGAAGTGCTTTTTTGCTTTTCCATCATTTTGTAAGTAGAAGAAAGGTTGTCAATGAAAAAACTCACAGAAGAGCACACACACACACACACACACACACACACACACACACACACACACACACACACACACACACACACACACACACACACACACACACACACACACACACACACACACACACACACACAGGATAGATAAAAAATCTACAATGATGTTAGAGAGAAATACCAAGATTGGTAGTATATTAAAGACATAAAAACATTGATAATATATAGAGTTACCTTAAAAGGTAGAGAGGGTAATGGTAACGAGGATACCGAGAAGGTATTACGGGTAGAAATGAAGAATCACTAAAGAAATATAAACAAGAAGTAAAATAATAACTAAAGGTTTAGAAGGAACAGAAAGTTTTTAAAGAAAATCAATAACTGTTTAACTTAGCTGGACAGCATCAGTTGATGCATCTTGCTATCAGAGCGGCAAATGAGATCTGAGGTAATGGAGAGATGGGTATCTTAGCTCAAGAGTTTTCTGGCTAGCGTGAGCTGTTTAACAGCCAATCCAGTTCCAAGGATTGGAACAGAGTCCCATTCATGAAGAATGAATGAAGACTGACAACATCAGATCACAAGATTTGTGAACACTTGCTGTTCCAAACCAAAGCCCAACCACATGCGCACCAAAATCTGCTAAACCATAAACAATGTAAATCCAACTAAAGGGAGATGGTGGGGGTGTTCTGCCAGTAAGGCAGCATGTTCTATGAACACTGACTATTACAGGTAAGTAGAACTTACACAACTGTACTATGTTCATCAAATATACTGCCTTACTGGCATATGGGTAGATTCCCAAAACTTATCCAACCTGGGTGGAGGAAGGATAATGGTCCAAGAGCCCCTTGAGAATAGTCCTAGCAAAACCTACACAGGATTTAGAAAAGGCATCCAGTTTACAGTGCTTCTTACAAGTATGGACCAAGGACCAAGCTGCTAACCTCCAGAATACTTATACAGTCTCTCCTTTCCAACATACTAGTGAAGAGGAAAAGCACCTACTGGAATGTGCCTTTACCTTGCACCTATAACAGCCGGCTAGCTTCCCAAGCTTCAGGCACCTTTCATGTGCCAAACTGTAAGTCAGTTCAAGCTGAGCTCACTAAAAGTCAAGTATGGGCACCAAGCCCTTTAGAGTTTTCCTGCCAACAGACAGGGAGGCTGTGCATTGAAAGGGAAATGCCAGGAATAATAAAAAAATAAATAATCACACCATAGCATAAATAAATTACCAAAAACAAGGGAGTGGAGGGAGGGAGCAGCTACGGCAGCAGTGATCATGTGAACATCCACTTTTATGGTAATTTAGTTACATAACTGTACTACACTGATCATACTGATCACTGCTGCAGTAGCCTTAGTTATATGGTAGATTACCCTAGCTAACTACAATTGGGAGGCAGATGGAGAAGAGTCCAGGAATCACACTGTAAAGGTATGACAGAGGACCAAGTTGCAGCTTCTAGAATAATTCTAGAATCCAACCCTTTCCAAAAAGCCAGAGATAAAGTCAAGGCCCTGGTAAAGAGGGCCTTGACCTTGCCTAGAATAGTTTTGTTGTGGTGAGTATAACAAAAGGTAATAGCTTTAGACAGCCATTTGGAAATAGTTTGTTTGACACAGTCTGCCCCTTCTTCTTACCTTTACAAGAAATGAACAATTGATCCAAAGATCTGAAATATGTAGTTCTGTCCAGATAGTACCTCATTTGTCTGTGGACATCCAAGGTATGGAGTACTCTTTCACCTTCATTTTCGAGTTCAGGAAAGAAAACAAGGAGATGGATAAGTTGGCTTAAAGTAAATTCTGATACTACTTTAGGCAAAACAGAAGGATTACCTCTCAAAGAAGCCCTGTCTCTGGAAAATGAGATAGGGTTGACTCACCATAAGAGCTTACAACTCAGATACCCTTTTTACAGCGGTCAGAGCAATCAGTAAAACTGTTTTCCATGTTAAGAATGTCAAGTCAGCTGGTTCAAATGGAGCAATGCTTAGCTTCTCCAGCACAAAATCCTAAGGAGGGGCCACCAGTTTTCTTGGAGGCCTCTTATGTAAAATTCCTTTCAAAAACATTATGGCATGAGAATGATTTAAAGAGGAAGATCTATGGGCAGACATGTTGAAAAGGCCGACATATGAACCTTGCTAGAGGAGTAAGAAAGGCCATAGGATAGTAACTCACATAAATATTGCAAAACTGGAGAACAAGTAGTCCTGAATGGGTGCTGATTATGCTGTTGGTACCAACTAGAAAACCTTTTCCATTTACTAATATATGACTTTCTAGAAGCAGGCTTTCTTGTCTTCATTAGTAGATGATGCACATCCTCAGTAAACTAGTGCCTAAAAGGAATTAAGACTCTATCATCCAGACAGTTAATTAAAGTTGATTTGTGTTAAGATGTATCAAACACAGCTGTTCCTGTCTGAGTAGATGCAGAATATGGCATTTTCCAAAAGACTGGAGAACCACTGTTGTCAGGGCCAGAAGGGAATCACACAATGGTCTTGGGAGATTCCATCTGAATTTTCAGACATGCCCTGGATATTAATGGAAATGGTGGAAAAGCACACAGGAACATTCCTGTCCAAGGAAAAGAAAAGGCATCTGTCTTCCAAGACTACTTGCATGGAGACCTGGAGCAGAATCTTGCCAGCTGAATGCTCAGTGAGGAAGCAAAGAGGTCTACTTGAGGAACTCGCCACAGATGGAGCAAATCTCAAAAGACCCCCTGATCTAGTTTCCATCTGCAAGGGTGTGCTCTTGTCCTGCTCACATTGTCTGCCACAAAGTTTTTCTCTAATGGAATGTAGGATGCCTATAGAGTGAGACTGCGCTGTGAAGCCATATCCCAACCTAACATGGCTAGTCTGCAGAGGGTTATAACTTCATTCTCCCTTGCTTGCTGATATACCACATGGCTGTGCTACTGTTTGTAACAATTTGAATAGGTCCGGGGGGCCAAAGATGATTCAGAGTTGAGTGCCTTGATCAGGGCAAGCATCTCTTTTACTTTTATTTGCTTGCATCTATCCTTAGCGTCCCACACACTTGCATTTTTTCCCTCCTGAAATTGCACCCCAACCAGAGTCTGAAGTGTCTGTGGTAACTGACTGCTTTGGAACAGGGATGAAGAAGAAGAAACATAGATAAAGAGATATCCGTTGTAGCTACCAAGTGATTTCTCTTCTGACAAACTCTAGTATTAAGATCTGAAAAGACAAGAGAGGGGTGTGATACTGGGACCAAAGACGCATCAAATATCACTGTATCTTTTTCGTGTTGAGTCTTTCCAGGGTTATCATGAGAATCACAGAAGCCATGAGACCCAAAATCTTGACATAGTCTTTGCAGTGACCAAAGTCTGAATGAAGAACCCTAGAAATAGATCTAGATATAGGTCTATTTGTCCTGTGGAAGAAACTCACTTTCAGCTGTGGTGTCTGGCTGACATCCAAGAAGCACAGTCCTGTGAGAAGGAGTCAAGATGGCTCAGATGGCTTAGTGGTAAATTGCTGTTGCTATGGTGTAAAGGGTCCTGGGTTCAAGACCTGCAAGGGCTCATTATTTCCCCAACCATGTCCTAAGACTCACACTCCACGTTACTAAGCACCCTGGAGAATATGAGGGTCCAACCTAACATTCTCATACTGGGCGACTTCAACTACCCCTCCATTAACTGGGAAATCTACTCATGTGCCAATACACTTGCCCAAAGTTTCCTGGAATTCATTAATTTAAATGCCCTAGAACAACTCATTCTTACTCCCACTTGAGGTAGCAACATCCTTGACCTGGTCATTACTAACATGGGTGACCGTTGCTCTACACCAATAGTCACCTCCTCCCTGGTTAGATCTGACCACAAACTAATCACCTTGGAAATCCACATTCCTCCCTGCAAAGGTAACCACCATGACAAACGTCTCCAAAGCTAACTTTGGGTTCCTAAAACAGAGGTCGCCAACTTCACGGCACCCATGCAAATGGAGATCAGTTGCATGAATGCCAAATCATAAACCAGTGCATTGTGCGAACACGTGCACAAATGCATGGATCTCACCATACCCAACAGAACCAAGATGCTCTCCTCCAAAAAAAGGAAGCCAATCTGGTGGTCCCTTGTCATAAACAAACTCTACAACAGAAGGAAGAAACTGATGCGGAATAAGGTAAAGTCCCATGACTGGAAAAGCTAACTTATCAGCCTCAACAAAAAGTTGAGATCCCTCATCAAATCCTCTACAGCTAGCTATGAAAACAGAATTGCAGCAGATAGTAAAGACAACTACAAGGCCTTCTATAGTTATGCAAAGAATCTCCACAGCAATACCCAGTTTTTTTCTGAGTTACTGCACAATGGTACCTCCTATACTGAGCCAACAGATATTGCCAATATACTGGCTGACACATTCAGTGCCAACTTTACCCCTCCCCCCAAGGGACCAGTCACAATACCAGCATATTGCCAGGCACCCAATATTACTGCTGCACAGGTTAAAACAGCACTGTCTAAGGCCAGGAATACAGCTTCTACGGGACCTGACAATATCCCTAGCTGTGTTCTACATAACTACAGAGTGAACTGGCACCTCACCTGTGTGCCCTGTTCAATCACAGCCTCACCTCAGGCTTTGTTCCTAGCAAATGGCACACTGCTACAGTCATCCCTCTCCACAATGGAGGAGCGACTACAGACCCTGGGAACTATCACCCCATTAGCCTAAGTCTGATATGCAAAGATATGGAAAGCATCATCATGGACCTAATAAACAAGGATATAGGGAATCTACAAACTCTGGATCCCACACAGTTTGGTTTTGTGAATGGTAGATGCCTGCTCAACTTGGTCAACTTCTTTGAGTCAGTCACCAGAGCTGTGGATGAAGGCAATGTGGTTCATACAGCCTACCTTGATCTGGCCAAGGCCTTTGATACCATTCCCCACTCAGGAAACATAGAAAAACTCACTAAGCTAGGCATCAACCCCTATATCACTAGGTGGGTTGCAATCTGGCTCACAGATAGAACCCACAGTGTGAAAGCTGACTCCAAGTCAGACTGCCGACTAGTCACAAGTGGAGTCCCACAGGGTTCGGTCCTGGGTCCTCTCCTGTTTGGTATCTGCTTCTCTGAAGTCCAGGCCAACATGAAGGGACTCTGGCTGACAAAGTTCGCAGATGATTGCAAGTTGGGAGCTATTATTAGCTCCCCAAGTGATGCTAACATCCAAGAGAAAGGCCTCACGGAGACCAACGACTGGTGTTAGAACCATGGCCTTAAGCTCAATGCCAAAAAATGTCTTCATCCCCTTTGGGAAAAATCCAGTTCCCATGAATTACCACATTGATGGTAGTCCACTGAACACAGAAGGCGTTATAAGAGATCTACGAAGACAGGTTGAGAGCAACCTCTCTTTTGACCACCACATTGCCACTGTGGTCAGAAAGTGCTTCTATGTGGCACATCTCATTACTAAGGATTTTGCATCCAGGAAGAAAGAGGTCATTGTCTCCCTCTACTCTTCCCTCATTAGGCCAATCATTGAGTACAATGCCCCATTTGGCATGTACCTCACTAAACACCTACAACAACTGGAAACGCCGCAAAAGTATCTCACAAAGAGGATCCTAGGCCTTAAACATTTGTCCTATATGAACAGACTAAAAAAACTGTAACTATTCTCTGTCTCATATCGACTACTTAGAGGCGATCTCTGCTTGACTTACAAAACCATGTCTGACCCAGCTCTGTTAGAAATGCTACATCTAAAGAAATCCCAATCCCACCACACCACACACTCCAGAGACCTCAACCTCATTACCACAATCAAAAGAACATGCTGGAGGAACAGGTTCATAACCCAGAGACTGCCCATGCTATGGAACAGACTTCCCATACATGTCAAGCAGAGCACCTCACTGGCCCTCTTCAAGAGAAATCTTGATGAGTGGATGGGAAATAGAAAATTCACCCCAGGGATCACTCTAGTGGCTTTATTCAACAGAGGCATTGTGAACTGGTTGGGTGGCACGATGCCAGGGTTATCATATGGGCTAGGCTTGTAAAGACTCCAGGGCCATTAGCCTAGTACACACCTATGAACCTAAGAAAGACTTTTGAGTGTTCTCATGAAATCCCATATTTTGCAATAGATTTTACAACAAAGACAGAGAGAGGGGGAGAAAGAGAGAGAGAGAGAGAGAGAGAGAGGGAGGGATTCTGATACTTTGAAACAGACTCTGCAAGTATAAGGAAGTCATCTAAATATGGAAAAATGTGGATATCCTGTAGCCTGCAATGAGATATAACTTGAACTGGGCAGTTTGTGAACACTCATAGTACAGTGGATAGTCAAAAGGGTAGGGCATAGAACAGCTAATGTGACCCAGATATACAAAAAATTAAGAAACACCTGACGTCCAGATGAACAGGAATGAGATAAGCATCTTTTAAATCTAGTGTTACCAGAAAACTTAATGAGGAAGAAGACTTGACACATTATGAAGTGAAAGTATTTAAATTTGCGCACTATCATAAACAGGTTTAGGAAAGAAAGACCTAAAAATGGACTCCAAGCTTTTTCTTTCTTTGCCACTAAAAACATCCTTTAATAGAACTCTTTTCCCACTCAGGAAGGGGGAACTGGTTCTATCACTCCCTGGGACAATATGGGATGAAGGAAAGGTAGAAACAAAAGAGTCTAGTGTGAAGGACAAGGAATTACCCCATGGAAAGTAGGGTTTTTCTCCCATTACCATATGTTATCTTGATGAATGATCTTCAGAACCAATTTGTCTGAAACTACTGGTTGCCAAATAGAAAGGTGGAAATTTAGACTTTTTGGAAGAAGAAAGGGGCCACCAGGGTGGAAAGGGAAAACAAGGTCTCTTAGTCATTCTGACTACTGGAATGTCCTTAGTTTTGGAAGTTTCTAGAATTCTTCTTGGAACCCCCTTGCCATTTCTTCTTAAATATCTGTTTAACTAAATTGTATTGAGATTGCTTATTTTATGTCTTACCAAAAACTGAATGAGGAGTAAGAGAATCCCTAGGAAAATTTGGAAGAGGAGGGCTGAAAAATCTTAATACATTCCCTGTATCAGCTTACCCCTTTCATCACACTTTTTTCATCACATCTGCAGCTGAAGGGCCAAAATAAATCTCTATCCAAAGGAGAATTTAAAATCTCATTTTTATCATCTGGGCTGTTCTGAGGACACAGCCATGCAAACCCCCTAAACACAGTACTAGTAGCTATAGCCTTTGAAGAAGTATATAGTGTCAGGTTCCTTCCCGCCATGAGACCAATATGAGGAGCTCATCAGCAGGCGGAACCAGCTAAGAAGTAGATGGGCTAGTACCAAAAGCCTCCAGGAGCATAGATTCATTTGAAAAGGGTTGTTAGGTTTTCAGCCACTTCTCTGTTTCAAGACTTCAAGGATGTCTCCGAACAAGACATCCGCAGGAGGTGACTGTGGGTACCCTTTGCCCTCCTCCAAATCTGTATCTTCGGTGACAGATTCAGGAGAATCTAGATGCTTCCTCTTGCATGTCTTCCTCCAAGGGATCTCCTCAGTGGGATAATCTGGGGAGGTATTGGAAGAGGTGAAAGTACCCAACTAGGTGTCCTAGGGTTGTGGCACTGACTGTCCCTGTGGGAGGATTACTTGAGACTCCTGACACAGAGGTGTAAATGCAACAGCTGCAGGACCCAAGGGGATATGACCCATCTGAGTTATGGAAGTTGACAGGGCTCTCTCCAAAGTCCTAAAGGCTGACCTTCCCACAGAGGGATAAGAACCAGGGTCTGAGAGAAGAACCTTCAGATCCCTGGATCTTCCCTGCTCTGAAGAAAGTAGCCTCAAGGCAGACGTTGGACCAGAATTAACCCTTGATGAAGCTCCGAGATGTAGAGACAGCTACAAAACCCTTGGAGCCGTCTGAACCACCTCAGATCTGACAGGGTAGAATTGGTTCTGAGAGCTCTCCGGATTCAACTGCACAGAAGAGCTCAGAGCACACTTTGGATCCGAGGACACAGCAGTCTTGGGATACAAAAGGAAAGGGCCTGGATAACTTAGATCCAAGGGTTCTGAAACTCCAGAGGGAGTCAGAGGAGGAAGTATTGAAGGTAGTGTTGTGGATGTATAGGCTTCCTGACCCAAAAGGGTAGGAGCCGAAAGAATATCTGGACAGCTGGGCGCTGAAAGAATCTGTATCACTACCTTCTCCACATCTTCTAGAAGAGTGAGGAGTGTTTGAAAGGCAAATCCAGTCTGTATAGGAATGGAGAAGGTACTCTCAAAGGGGCTGGGTCTATAGATGAGGAGTACCTTGTCCTAGGAAGCATGTCCAGAAGTCTTGGAGGATCTGATTTCTTCAGGTCCAATGAATTCTGACTTTTCAGGGACTTCGGATCTGAAGAAACAGTCCGATCCAAAGCAAGAGTTTTTCCTTTTTTCTGATCCGAGGGGGTTGGAACTGATGGTTTAGCTTTCTTTTTCTTAGGGGGATCCAAGAAAACTATAGGATCCAGTGAAGATCTCTCTGACGTTTTCTCTGAGGTCTTGGGAAAAACAGAAGAATTAGGAGATGAATGTATCGACTTTTTTGAAATTTGTCCAGTTATGGCATTGATAAATTAAGAAGGTAAAAGCCCCTTTAAGAGTAATTTGTTCTTGCGTTCCACTAATGCTCGGGGTTTGAATGCATGACAAATTGAACAGCTCTCTTGTAGGTGAAGTGGGCCGAGGCAGTAAACACAAAGGGTGTGCGAGTCAGAGAAGGGAATCTTTTGACTGCACTTCCCACATTTATTAAAACCAGCAGGGTTTTTTCTTTGTCAGTCATGTTATTTCCAAAAAGAAAAAAAAACTGCTATGAGAACTATCACAAAATAGGAAAAAGATTAAAGAAATATAACTAACAATATATATATATATATATATATATATATATATATATATATATATATATATATATGGGTCTACCTGACAACACCGACGCACTACAACACCGACAACGAAATCACCGACACCACATAACCGAAAGTTCACAAACATGAAACCTCACATGCTCGACACACCACAATCCCAACAATCAACAAACAAAACAAATCCCCTGTCCAAAAAGCACACACACAACACAAGCACACCAAAATCCTTACAAACCCACACTAAACCTTACATACACAACTATCTATAACCTTAACCCAAACCCTAACCCTAAGGTCCGTCACTATCGCACACTCACCTAACCCGCGCCCTAACCCTAACTCACTTAACCCACCCCTAACCCTAAAGGCTGTCACTATCGCACACTCACCTAACCCACGCCCTAACCCTAACTCACTTAACCCGCCCCTATCCCTAAAGACCGTCACTATCGCACACTCACCTAACCCGCGCCCTAACCCTAACTCACTTAACCCGCCCTTAACCCTAAAGACTGTCACTATCGCACACTCACCTAACCCGCGCCCTAACCCTAACTCACTTAACCCGTCCCTAACCCTAAAGACTGTCACTATCGCACACTCACCTAACCCTAACTCACTTAACCCACCCCTATCCCTAGAGTCCGTCAATATCGCACACTTACCTTACTCGCACCCTAACGTCCGTCACTACAGCATACTTACACAGCCTTTTCACTTGTCGGTGTTCTCAGCGTCGGGGTTTTCATCCGTCGGTCATCTCAGTTTTCGATCTTCTGGTGTCGGTGTTCTCATCGTTGGCATTGTCAGCTTTCGGCGTTGTCAGGTAGACCCATATATATATATATATATATATATATATATATATATAAATTAATGAAAAACTAGCTTTTTTTTGTTACATAGCAAGAAACAGGGGAAAAGGGGCTACCTACAAAGGTGGCAAAGACTACGATAAATGTAGAAGGGTAAAGGGAGAGAACAGACAGAACGAGATACTAACAATAATATCTAGAGCACACAAACAATAAAAAGAAAAAGATTAAGAAAGATTAATGTCTAAAAAAATTAAAACCAAGTACTTATCTATCCGAAAGAGCTCAAGAGACAAATCACCATGTCCTAACGGCGGCAAACAAGATCTGAGGTAATGGGGGTTGGTGCATTATGGGTAAGGAAGAATCTCAAGAGTTCTAAGTTGCCACGAGCTTTTGCAGTGACCGAGTCAGATCAGACATCTCAGATGCGAACCACATCAGTCGAAGCCTTACATAACTTAGATGAAGCTAAAGAAGAAGCATTATTTCCAGTGTGATAGATGGAGATGGCTAACTGAACTTTGATGGTGGAAAAGCTTGCCCTGTTTTAAAAGATGGAGGCAAGGAAATCTAAGACAGCCAGGAGAGGAGCTGTGAAAGGATTCAATTCTCTTTGATGAGCCCAAAAGGAAAACCTCTTCCATCTACTCTTACAAATTTTCTTAGTCAAAGGTTTGTGGGACAAAAAAAGAATCTGTTGTACTGGGAGGAAAGCCTGGAATGTCTAGCCATCAAAGGATTTGGAGAAACCAAGCAGTCAGTTTGAGGCCTGCAATGTCTGGATGAATTATTCCTGACAGGTGACACAGGAACTGTGGACTGGGATCTAGTGTCCAAGGCGGAAATACTAGGTGATACTACAGGAAGGGAAACCACAATTGTTGAGGATTATTTTGTTCTTCAACCAAAGCACTTTCTGAAGAAAGCTTGGTATTAGAGGCAGGGGAGGGTACGCATAAAAGAGACCGAAGGACCAAACGTATACTAGAGCATATCTCTGTGAATGTACTCAAAGGGGAATTGGGGCAAAGAAACTGCTGTATTTGCTGTTGAGGGGAGAAGTGAATACATCACAGCATGGTTGACCCCATTTATGGAAGATCATATTTGTTGCACATTGATTGAGAGACTACTCATGAGACACTAGAATGGTCTTGCTGAGCTTGTCCGCTAAGACGCTGGACTTCCCTGGTATGTGCATTGCTACAAGAAAGCGGCTGGAGGAGATTGCACACTGCCAAACTCTCACTGCTTTTTGGCACAAGGGATAGGATGTGGTCCCCCCGTTTGTTGATATATCAGATTACTGACATGTTGTCCATTTGAATAGCAATCACTCCAAGTGGAAGAGAGCTCTGAAGGGCCTGCAAAGCTAGAAGCAATGGCCTCATCTGTAGGACATTTATATGCAAATTGGTCTCTTCTTGGGACAATGTGTCTTGAATGGTCTGTCCCAAGTAATGCCCCACCCCCCACCCCTACTAGGAGTCATCCAAGGTCAACGTGGCATTCTGGGAAGGAAGAACAAAAGGACAGTCTAGATAAATCCACCAGAGCAGGGAATTTCTGCAAACTTGAGATAATTTTATCAGATGTCATAAGGGATGTTGATGAAAGGACTACTGCACTGCAAGAGTCCACTGAAGTATTCTCATATGAAGATGAGCAGTGGGTATTAAAGTTATTGCAACAGCCATCCACCCTAAAGCTTTGAGTATTATTTATTTATTTGCATTTGTTTACCGGGATAGTCCACTCGGCCACAAAGAGCCCATTATTAGTGGAGGCACAGGGAGAAAAGCTCCACGTTAAAATACACAGTACATGTAAATATATAGTACATATAATTAACAACATACAGTATACATATGATAACCATTATACAGTAGATTCAGTAAACTTACAGTAATTCAATACAATGGAACAACATAATACATAATATGCAATCGGTACAGTTGCTAATAGAAAGGGCATGGTGAAAAATCTGGGCACAGTGATAGGTTAAACTTTCTAGGGTAAAGGTATATACATAGAATAACTGCAAGTTCGGATTTAACAAATTAGGATAAATAAGTACCCATGTGAGTAACTTAGGCTCCTATTACACAGTCTGAATAATTAAACACATAAAGTCTTAAGCTTAAGTATGAGTGAGCAGATATAGCAGAAAGTACTAGCAGAGTAGTTAAATCAATGTATACAGATATATAGAGTAATACAGAGGAGTAATTAGGGAAGGTGAGAGTAGTAGTAGAAGCGGGATTTAGATTACAGGAAGTGCAGATTGTTCTTTCCATGTTTCACCTGGATCTGTACAACAAACTCTATCGGGGGAAAAATTGTTTGGTACATATCCATGTGGTCATTAAGGAATTTACTAGCCCCAACACTGATAGAGTTTGTGATATTAAGTTTCTGGCCCATTGTGGTTCAGATTGGGTGGTGTACCTGGCCTCTTGTCCTTGCCCAGCTTCTTATGTGGGTCAGACATCCAGACCATTACGGACCAGGATTTTGGAGTGCATGAGTGATATCAGGAATCATAAACTTACTAGTGCACTTTACAAACACACACTTAAACATCTTTCTGCTTCCTTTTACTTCACGGTCATTGATAACATTAAAGGAGATAGGTCCCTTAAAAGTGTCTGGCATTCAATTTTAAATAATAAGGAAAGACAATGGATAATTACACTGGGTGGCCTTTTCAGCCCTGGTTTGAATGAACATCTTTAAATATGTCTTTAATAGGAATCTATTTACTTGATTGGTCTGTAATTAAGATGCTATAAATAATGCTGCTCTGATGTTACTTTTTTCTGATTTTGTTTATGCACTGAAGAAGGCTAATACAGCCAAAGCCAGTTTGCTTCTTTTTCTGGAGCACTTTTGTGCTTTACTGGGGGTGTCTGACACCCTTAGTTACTTGAAAATGCTTATTTAATACATTTAGATTTATTTGGGAACTCTCATTTGGTGCTGGCCCTATTCTTTCACATTTGCTTTGATATTTTGGGCTCTGGCACTTGCCGTACCTGCGAGGAGTTGGGATTGAGTGCTACGTTTGGTGTTTTCACTGTTGGCTTTGTATGTGGGTTGCTGCACATTAGGGTAGGCCTGGATGAATCATTCTATCTTCATGGCTTTGGATTTAAATATACATGTTTTCTACTGTTCGGTAATTGGTTGACTGAACTAAGTTGATTTGGAACAACGGCTGCCTACAACCACGTTTTAGATTATTTGATGGGATCTATTTTGTGCTGCCTCACGTCCGTTCCTGAATCTGGTTGAAGTTTTTATTTTGTGTGTTTATGTTACAACTGAAGGGGAGGGTACATTTCCTGGTTTGTTTGTTGAACTAAATGAAGATTTGGATACTACACAGACTATGGCGGTGACTTTAAATTTGTTTCTGTCGGGTTGGGGAATGGCTTTTGGGCCTTATTCTCTATTTTCATGTGAAATTTATGGTTATTTAACATTGCATTAGTTAGTACTCAATTTGGAACAGTTTGTGCTTAAATACACTTGTTCGGCAGACTGTGGGACACGTTTGTTCAGTTATACCATCATGGATTTGCCATCCATTAATATGTATTGGGCCATTCTAGTTGTTGGGATTTTTCCATTACGGACAGTTTATCCTTTTTTCAATGCATTTCAATTTCATTCTTTCATATGAACAACTTGTGGACATTTTCAATCACTGGCTTGGTATATATCTGGTTAACTAACTGAAACATAGTAAATATCTGTCTATGTAGGATATATACTAGCTATTTCCGTATTATTTCGGAACAATTATTATGTGGATGCTCTGTAACCACTTTTGCATATTATTTTGTGCATTGTTAGTTTTCTAAACATTTTGCCATTTGATTTGTAGGTGCTTTATGTCAAGGGGAAACAACGATTCAGTTCTACAGTGTTTATGCAAGACAAACATTAGTAATTTTTGGGTTGTTTCTTAATAATTATTATGTGGACGCCATGTTATCCCCTGTGTTTACTATCTAACATATTTTTCGTTGTTCAAACATATTGCCACTCTATTGGGTGGTGTTTCATGTTACTTGAAGGGGTTGAGCAGATATATGCATTTGTTTTACATCGCATTTACTTTGGTTGTCTGCATTATACTTAGGGGAAACAACAATTTAGTTTTATAGTGTTACAATCTTTGGTTTGTGATTTTGTTAACAAACTGAAATGTCACAAATATTTGTCTTGCATGATACATGTGAACTGTTTTGTGTGTGTTTCGTAATAACTATTATCTGGATGCTATATCTTCATCTATGGTCATCATTTGTTTTGTTTCTTATTTTTTACATTAATAATTATCCAATTGGGTGGTGTTCTTAAAACCTGAAGGGAGTTAAGAGGTTTCATGCACATGTTTAGACCTATTCATTCTGGTTGTCTTTATTACTTTCAGGGGTAGCAACAATCTGGGTTTAAGGACTTGTTAGGCCTTTGTTATTATATATTGTATGGTCAATCGGTACCATTTTTCATTTTTGGTTAATTTTTCTGGTGTGTAGGTTCCTCCTAATATGTGGTGTTTGGTTTATCCAAATATGCTGAAAAATTTGAACAGGCAGAAATTTAAGGGGACGTAGTGTTGTGGGGATTGGTTGGTTCAAATGAGCATTCGCAGTTTCTATTGTTTATATCCTATACACAAAGACTACTATTGCTCTCTGATATTGTGTTGTCATAACTAACTGGGGAACATAGTTTTGTGTTAATATATGGTTGGATTTACTCCGGTTTTTACTTCCCACAAAGACTATTATTGTTCCCCTTTTCTCTAGCCTGAAATAGAAGTTATGTACTCACCATAACGTTCCATCTGAGTAGATACTTCATTTGTCTGCAACCTGTGGGATTCGGATCCGACCTCGGATCCGACCGGCAGCTTTCCAAGCTTCAAGATCCGAGCTCCTAGCTCCTCCCCCTACCCATAATCCCTTGCTACCAACCACATTACCTCAGATTGGTTATTTTGCCCTATAAGCTAAAGACGGAGAGAATTCTCCACAGGACAATATTTTACCGAGGTTCGGGGGATGGCAGGGGGGGTCGGATGCAGACAAATGAAGTATCTACTCAGATGGAACATTATGGTGAGTACATAACTTCTATATCTGAAGTAGTTACTTCATTTGATCTGCAACCTGTGGGACAGAGTCCCCAGCTTACCTAAAGGCCCTGGGTGGTCCCTACGGAAGGATATTCCGAAGCACCGCGGAGCCAAAGGAAGCCCTACTTCTGGAGATCATGTCCAGTTTGTAATGAGAAATTAACGTATGGGAAGAGGACCAGGTAGCCACTGAACAAATATCATCAACTGGAACTCTAGACCAAAACGCTGTTGAGGTAGCCACAGACCTGGTAGAGTGTGCCCGGATGGCAACCGGAGCTGGTCTCCCAATTGAAATGTATGCCTGTCTGATACATTGAGAAATCCAATTCGCTACTGTCACCTTAGAAATTGGTTTGCCCATGGCTGATTTAGCATAAGAAACAAACAACTGGTCTGACTTGCGGAAATCTTTAGTCCTGTGCAAGTAAAAACGCAGTTGCCTGTGTACATCCAATTTGTGCAATGTGTATTCACCTTTGTTTTGGAAGCTAGGAAAGAAAACAGGGAGGTTAATAGATTGATTAATGTTAGATTCTGTGGCTACCTTAGGAAGAAAGGAAGGATTAGTCCTGAGGGCAACCCTATCTTTGTGAAAAATAAGGTATGGATACTTAATGCACAAGGCTTGTAGCTCTGATACTCGCTTGGCAGAGGTAATTGCTACCAAGAAGGCTGTCTTCCAAGATAAGAACTTTAATGGCGCAGAGGCCGCAGGTTCGAAAGGTGGTCCCGTTAATGCTTGTAATACCAGGGTAAGATCCCATGGAGGCATAGCCGGTTTAATGGGAGGCTTTAAGAGGAAGACGCCTTTTAGAAAGGCTTTGCATATATTAAATGAAGCCAAAGAACTTATGCCATCTCCTACATGATAATGGGAGATGGCAGCAAGTTGAACTTTAATGGTGGACGCGCTAGCTCCCTGCTCAAAAAGGAGGGATAGAAAGTCCAGAATGTTGGGAATAGGAACCGTAAAGGGGTCTAATCCCTTATCCTTTGCCCAGATGGAAAAACGTTTCCATTTACTGTTGTAGAGTTTTCTGGTGGATGAGCTGCCACGAGAATAGCCTTGACTGGGGAAGAGATACCGGGAGTCCTTGCCATTAATGGAACTGGATCAGCCAGGCTGTGAGCCGGAGGCTGACCAGGTTTGGAGTGTGGCATCTCGTTGGATGCGAGATTAGGTCTGGTTTGGGATCCAGAATCCAAGGGGGAGCCACACTGTGAGACTGCAGAAAGGGGAACCAGACTTGTCGAGGCCAGAATGGGGCAATGAGAATCACTTTGCTTCCCAACCGACAGGCTTTCTGGATGAATTTCATCATCAGAGGAAGAGGAGGATATGCATAAAGAAGACCGGGCGGCCAAGCATGAACCAGGGCGTCCCTGGGAGATTCCCCTTTGGGAGGAACTATCGCGAAGTACTCTCTGCATTTTGCATTTAGGGGAGAAGCAAAAAGGTCGCAGCGAGGTTGACCCCATTTGTGGAATATCTGTTTCGCGACCGAGGGATTCAGAGACCACTCGTAAGGGCTGAGAAACACCCAACTTAGGCTGTCTGCTAATATGTTGGTCCGTCCCTGAATGTGCGTTGCTATCAGAAAGCGGTTGGTGGAAATCGCCCATTCCCACACTCTCATGGCTTCTTGACACAGGGGGTAAGACCTGGTCCCTCCCTGTTTGTTGATGTACCATACCACGGACATGTTGTCCGTGTGGATTGCAATAGTCCCCAGAGGTAGAAGGTGATGGAGAGCTTGCAACGCCAATAGCACTGCCCTCATCTCTAGGACACTGATATGCAATGCAGTCTCTAGAGGAGTCCACGTTCCTTGGACTGACTTCCCTGCATAATGCCCGCCCCACCCGAGGCAGGAAGCATCCGTGGTCAACGTAGCTTTGACTGAGGGAATCACAAAGGGTCTCCCTTCTTTGAGATCGTCTACCTGTAGCCACCAAAGTAGGGAGTTCCTGCATGCCCTGCTCAGGGGAATCGGCATGTCCAAAGGATGGGTCAACAGAGACCATTGGACCTGGAGAGTCCATTGTAATACACGCATCCGCAGACGGGCATGGAGAGAAAGGCCAATTGCCGCCGACATAGATCCTAATGCCCTCAGGACTAATTCTGCTGGGGGGGTTGGGATCTGAAGAATATCCAAGACTTGGCGGTACAAACTGTTTATTCTGGTTGGTGTGAGGACCACTCTGGAGATTCGAGTATCCAACCTGGCCCCTATGAAATCTAGGGCTTGACATGGGCACAGGCAGGACTTCTTCAAATTGACTGAAATGCCCAATTGAGCAAACAGAGATAGGGCATAGTCTCTCGCTGTAACCAGAAGATGCTTGTTGGGGGCGGTGAGGAGCCAATCGTCCAGGTAAGGGAACACCTGAATGCCCTGGAGTCTCAGGTGGGCTGCTACCACTGCCATGACTTTGGTAAACACTCTGGGGGCTGAGGTTAGGCCAAATGGAAGAACCCTGAACTGATAATGACTGGCTCCTAGCTGGAAGCGGAGAAATCTCCTGGACCGTCTGTCCATTAGTATATGGTAGTACACGTCCTTGAGATCCAACGAGCACATCCAGTCGTTCTCCTGCAGAAGGGGGAGAATAGATTGGAGAGTGACCATCCAGAACTTTTCCTTGGGTATGAACAGGTTCAGGGACGAAAGGTCTAGAATGGATCTGAGGTCCCCCGTTTTCTTTGGCACCAAGAAGAACCTGAAGTAATAACCCGATCCGGACTGATCTGGGGGGATGGGCTGGATGGCTCTTTTTCTTAGCAACTCTGAAATTTCTTGAGTTGCGGACTCCCTTTGATGGGGTGGAACATCGGGGAGATGTTTGGGCTTGGGGGGGGTTGCAAGAACGGAATTGTGTAACCTCTGGATATTATCTGGAGCACCCATCGATCGTTTGTAATTGACTCCCAGCTTGATAGGTGCTCCGATAGTCGCCCCCCGACTGCCTCCAGAGAGGGACAGTCGGGCAAGCCCTCAGGGCTGTTGCGCGGGTCCCTCCGAGAAGGGTTCTCTAGACCCGAAGTTACGCGGGCCCCCTCTGCCTCTGGGTCGGCGTCCACCTTGTCCTCCTCTGCCTCTAGAGGACGAGTTTTCCGCAGCAGGACGGGATTGCTGAGATTTCCGGAACCACAACTTCTTTTGCCCCCTCTGATTCCTGGAGAAGGATCTTTGGGGGTTCGAGAAGCGGACTCCGATGGCCGACAGCTTTGGACTAGCGTGTTGTGAACTGATGAGCCAAATAAGGCCGAACCATCGTAAGGGGTGTTCGCGAAGGACACCTTGAAGGGATCCATGAAATCGCAGAGGCAGAGCCAGGAGTGCCGTCGCAAAACTACTCCCGCTCCGCTAGCTCTAGCGGCTCCTTCCGTGGCATGAGAAAGAGGCCGCATAGATGTGTTTGATATGGACTTTAGAGTGGCCATTCAGGTCTCAAAAATCTCTTTGTCTGAGACCGAGATGGACTCCGGAGGGGCTGCAGCGTATTCCTTAATTAAGTCACGCTGTAGCCTGATAGTGTGTGCCATGTAGTTCAGCGACCTTATAGCAAAGGTTGCTGAAGCAAACATCCGCTTCCCAATACGATCCAAAGCCCGGGACTCCTTGTCCGGCAGATGGACCGAAGAACTTTCTTGGGCAAGTTCTTTCTTAGTGGCAGCCGCCACCAACATAGCATCCACTGGTGCGCATTTGGACCACGAAGGTCTATCAGAGGGAGGGCTGAGGACCTTATCCGGGCGTCTAGGGATAGACTCCACGGTGTCGGGCTCCTTCCAAGCCCTGGTGGTAATTAGATCCACCAAGGGGTCAGCTGAGGGGGACACCTAGGAGGTAGATGGGTCTGCCTCAAAGGACTCCAGAAATATGGACTCGTCCATGGAGGGCTTTTGGGCCAACCACCCCCCTCTTATACGCAACATCTCCATGATGTCTCCAAATGAGACATCTTCAGGGGGTGACCTTGGGGAACCCTCCGTATCCTCCAAATCCGTATCCGTGGTAATGGACTCGGGGGAGTCCAGGTGCCTCCTTTTGCACTGGTGCTTCCGAGGCACCTCTTCGGCAGGGCTGTCCGAAGAGGGCTCGTCCACCGGTTGGTGTTCCTCCCTGGGAACTAACTGGAGGCTTTGGGCAGGCTGTCCCGATGGACGGATGAGCGAAGACAGACCCTGATACAGTGGGGGCATGGGTGGATCCGAAGGCCCGGTCGGGGACCTGGATGACCTCGACAGTACCCTCTCCACTACCTCAAAGGCCGAGGGAGATTCACCATCACCAGCCTGAGAAAGTAACCTCCTCGGCTCCGAGGTAAGGATCGGGGTCAGAGCCGAAGCAATCGGATCTGAGGCAGTGGTGCGCTCCGTCCCCATCGGCGCCGAAGACACAACCACTCCCTCGGATCCGATGCTCAACCCTCGGCCCTGAGAGCTTGGATCCGACAAGCTCGAGGGCATAGTCGGCGTCAAAGACACTATCCCTGTCGGCACCGACGTATCCCCTGATCTGAAACGGCCTGGATCCGAAAACTCCGAGACCTGATAACGGGTCGGAGAAGGACCTATCGGGGCAAACATGGGGGCTGCACTCCCTCCCAAGGGGGGGGGAGGCAAGAGCATCCCCATCTGCATCTGGGTCTGCAAAAATCTTCGCATCATCCAATCCATGTCTGCTTCGGAGATGCTTCTGGTAGACCGCAAAGAGGTAGTCGAAGCAGGCCGGGAAGGCCGCCTCGACGACCTCGAGGGAGACCTATCCTCCTCCTTCGGCTCCAGGGAAAAGGAAGGTGAACGGAGCCGAGAGGACAAGGATCTGGAGACCCTCTCAGGAGATTTCAAAATCTTTTCAGGCGGAGCCGAGGGATGAGACTCGGCCCGCCTCTTAGAAATATGACCCTCTCTCTCTCTGTGTTTCTTCTTCTCCCTGTGGGAAGAAGAACCAGACTCCACAGAGCTAGTACCCGATAAGGGAGGTTGAGTCCCGGGTACAGCTGAGGGAGTAGCCGGCGCTGAAGCTACCAGAGTAGCCTGGATCCGGCTAGGAGAGGAAGAAGAAGCTGATTCCTGAGGGAGTTTTCCCGCCAGGATCAGCTTGTTCTTCCTGTCCCTAAGTGCCCGAGGATTAAAGGCCGCACAAATCTGGCAGGCCTCTGACAAATGTGCTGCCCCCAGACACAAAACACACTGAGTGTGGCCATCAGCTGGGGAAAGCTTATGGCCACACTCAGAACACTTAGAAAATATAGCTTTTGCTTCAGTCATAACTCTCTCACACACACACCCAAACACTAAGGGGGGGAGGGGAGAGACAAAATTTAAACTAAGGAGAAAAGTTTTTTTTTTTTTTTAAACGTGGGAAAGATTAGATAAACGCTAAAACAACACACACACAATTTAAACTAGGAACTAGCTTTTAGAAAAAGGAACAATCTCACCAGGCCAGGAGCTTTTCACTGAGAAGCAACTGTCTTTAGCCACGGCAAAAAACGATCTGAGGTAATGTGGTTGGTAGCAAGGGATTATGGGTAGGG
Organism: Protopterus annectens; assembly: GCF_019279795.1. Lineage (NCBI taxonomy): Eukaryota > Metazoa > Chordata > Ceratodontiformes > Protopteridae > Protopterus > Protopterus annectens. The sequence continues at coordinate 634,195,457 of NC_056736.1, read as the reverse complement.
GGAGGAGCTAGGAGCTCGGATCTTGAAGCTTGGAAAGCTGCCGGTCGGATCCGAGGTCGGATCCGAATCCCACAGGTTGCAGATCAAATGAAGTAACTACTTCAGATCATATATTATTATTTGGTTGAGAGGATCAGACATACTCGGTTATATCATATTGTTTAACCATATTTTTATATGGGCCAACAACTACTCTTGTTTATCTAAAGGGGAATTATTGGTGCTTTGACCATGTTATATACATTTTTTGGTCCTGGTTCTTCTGGACTTTTATGATTTTTGCTACCTCTCTTTAGTAACAAGCTTTATATATTTTGGTGTGTGTGTGTATATATATATATATATATATATATATATATATATATATATATATATATATATATATATATATACATATATATATATACATACATGTTTTATGGAATTGCTATTTTTGGTTTAGAATAACGTATCTTCAACTAGTCTGAATTTTGGTCTATTCATGAGCTCCAACTTTCCAGTTTATTACTACCATTTGTTTTGGGATTGAACCACTAGTTTGGTATGGATTTGACAAGTATTATTAGGGGCTTATCATCAGATAAGGACGACTTACAAGTTTTTGGTTTAGGTGACACCACTCAAGGACTTTCTGAAACCAATATACATGATCCCTCTACTCAATGTAAGTTGGCTTTTCAAAAACTAACTACAGAGATGAAAGGGCTTAGAAGCACTGTATGGCATCTCAAACTATTCAAACCATACCGAACCAAAGGCATTGCCCCTAGGGGTTTAAGAATTAGGTTATAACCTTTGGTTTATCAGGCTGATGATATATTATTGGAAGAATGGGGCAAAAATCCACCAGAATACCTCTATGGGTTTTTTAGAAGCCCTTACAGGATATTATGAACGGACAGTGGATAATGGGGTTAAGGTAGTGGAAGATCTTTGCCTTGAAATCAAAAATGATGAATCCTTACCCAATTATAGGGAAGGATTGGATGCATTGGGTTTTGATTTGTTATCTTTGGAACTACAACTCACGTATAGGAAAATGAAAAAATTCCAACGAGATTTAGGCAATTATCCGAAAGTTCAGCCTTTTATGCCATATAAGAGCCCTCAGGCAGGAAGGAATCTGAATAAAACATTGCCTACGAAGTGCAAAAGACCCAACTCTATCCTTAAGAAAACACGTAACACTGTTAGTTTCACTTCTGGGGAAGATTCTTCTTCTGCTACTGATGCAGACGGCAACCCCCCTTTACAGTCACCAACACCGAAAAGACACAGTATGAGTTACCCTTTAGGGTTAGGTCTAGAAGAGGGGGTAGGAAACATAGACACAGTCCAGGGGTTGGGAGGGTGGCCTAATGGTTAAGGTGTTTGCCTTACAAACACAAGGTGCAGGAGGAGAGTCTCACAAGGATAATTGCTTGCTAAAATGGGCGTAAGGGCAGTTAGCTTAGTACTAACCTATGAACCTATGAACCTATGAACCTATGAACACTTTGGAGGGGATTCTCAAGGAGATGACCAAATGTTGAGTGAATTTAACAATCTACATAATATATCTTCTGTGGAGCTTTCTCAGACTCAGATTTCTGTGCTCAATAAAGGTCTAAGCCCTCTTCACCCAAGACTGGACTAGACAGTCGAAGGTAAACACTTGCACCACACCACACTCAGCACATAGTCCCTCAAAACCTACATCACCAAAACACACACATATTCACACAAAACACACACCTACATTTGCGGAGGCTCTCAGAAAAAACCTGCCTAAGCAAGAGGGATCTCCAAAGCAGAAACACAAGCAACCTCCACCCCCCCAACACAACCCAAATGACACACAGCCCACAAACTCAGTGTGCCACTCAACCACAGCCCATAAGGCATAACAACGTACCCAACACTGTAGTCATAGGTGACTCTATAGTCAGGCACACTGATGTTCCACTCACTAGGTTAAACAAGGAGAAAGTTACTGTCAACTGCCTGTCGGGTGCCAGGATCCGCCACATAACGCATGCACTCAGGTCACTCCACAGCAAGTACAAATATGACTCTGTCATTGTCCATGTTGGTGTGAATGACCTGAGACGTACCTCCCTGGACTACATGAAAAGGGACATGGAGGAGCTGTCCGATCTTGTAGCCCAGGCAGGTATGACCCTAGCCCTGAGTAGCATCCTGCCATCACCCAGAATGATACCACAGTACAAGGACAAAATGATTGACTTAAACAATTGGCTAAGTTTCTGGTGTCATTCTAAGGGGATCCAGTATCTGTCTGCCTGGGATGACATGATCGACAAACCATGATGCTTTGCCAGAGGTGGCCTGCACCTGTCGCCCTGGGATTCCGGTTACTGGCTAGGGCTCTAGCCACCCCTATAGTGCCGTTTTTAGGCAAGGTTCAAATGACAAATTCACCACCATAAAAGGTACATGCAAGAAAAATCTGAGGGTATTGCTACTCAATGCTAGAAGTCTACACCTCAAAATGCACTCACTCGAGGCACTCCTTAAAATGGAGAACATCGACATCTGTGCAGTGACAGAGACCTGGATCAAGGCTCCAGAGAGTACCCCTGCATTACCAGGCTATAATTCATATCACACCTTTTGGCCACCTAACCTGGACTGAAACACTAAAGCTGGAGGCGTGTCCATATTCATTATTGATATCCACACCTCCAGGCTAGTTGCTCAGCATAATGCATCCGAGATTATCCTAACACTGGGCAAGACCGCAATCCAAACTGTAGCTTGCCACAGATCCCCCACCATGCCCCAGGATTCCCACTCCTCATTTCTTAATACACTGGAAAATATTAGGGTACAACCTAACACCCTAATAATGGGTGATTTCAACTATCCCACCATTAACTGGGAAAACTACTCATGTACCAGCTCTTGTGCTCAACGTTTTCTGGAATTCATAAATTCCAATGCCTTGGATCAACTTATCCACACCCCCACCAGAGGCAGCAATATCCTAGACATGGTTATTACCAACATGGGCAACCGGTGCTCCACACCAGAGGTCAATTCCTCGTTGGTCAGATCCGACCACAAGCTAATCGCCCTAGACATCCACATCCCTCCCCCACCCCCCATTAGGGAAACCACTGTAAAAAATTTCTCCAAAGCCAGCTTCACGCTTCTTAACATAGAAGTGGCAAACTTCACGACACCCATGCTGATGGAGAATAGAGGTATGACTGCTGAATCCTACACAAATGCACTTTATAAGCACTTACAGGAGTGCATGGATCGTGCAATCCCTAACAGAACCAAGATTCTATCCTCCAAAAAAAGAAAGCCAATCTGGTGGTCCCATGAATAAACAAACTCTACAACAGAAGAAAGAAATTGTTGCAAAAAAGAGTAAAATCCCGTGATTGGAGAAACTCCCTGGTCAGCCTCAGTAAGAATCTGAGATCCCTCATAAAATCCTTCAAAGCTAATTACAAAAACAAAATCGCCACTGAGTCTACAGACAACCACAAAGCACTCTATAGCTATGTCAAGAATCTCAATGGCTACACTCAGATCTGCTCTGAGTTACAGCACAATGGCACCAAATATACAGAACCAACTGATCTTGCCAACATCCTGGCAGATAGGTTCAGTGCTAACTTTACCCCCCTCTCGGCCCCTAAAAGGCCCATCTTTATACCGGAAGAATGCAAAGTTCCTGCAATCATGGCTGCACAGGTAAAAACCACACTCTTCAAAGCCAAGAACACAGTGTCCATGGGACCTGACAACATCCCAGGCTGTGTTTTATATGAACTACAGAACGAAACGGCACCCCACCTAAGTATCATGTTCAATCATAGCCTCACCTCAGGCTATGTGCCCACTGAATGGTGCACAGTGACGGTTATCCTGCTCCACAAAGGGGGAGCCACCACGGACCCTGGAAACTACCGCCCCATTAGCCTGACTAGCCTGGTCTGCAAGGCCATGGAACGTATCATCATGGAACTTATAAACAATGACATTGGTAATCTCCAAACTGAGGACCCCACCCAGTTCGGGTTTGTAAAAGGCAGATCATGTCTCCTAAACCTGATAGACTTCTTTGAAGCAATCACAAAAGCCATAGATGAGGGCAGGGTGGTTCACACAGCCTATCTAGATCTCACCAAGGCTTTCGACACCATCCCCCATTCGGGAATTATAGCTAAGCTCACTAAACTAAGTATAAATCCCTACGTCACAAGATGTGTTGCCAACTAGCTCACTGACAGAACCCACACTGTGAAAGTAGCAGACTCCAAATCCAACTTCAGACCAGTGACAAGTGGTGTACCACAGGGTTCAGTCCTGGGTCCTCTCCTATTTGGTATCTACTTCTCTGAAGTACAGGCTAACACAGAAGGTCTTTGGCTAATGAAGTTTACAGATGACTGCAAACTAGGAGCCATAATCAAAACTCCAAAAGATGTGGACATCCTACAATAGGGCCTCGCTGAGACAAATGCCTGGTGTCAAGGCCATGGCCTCAAGCTCAATGCCAAAAAGTGCATTGTCATCCCTTTTGGTAAAAACTCTGTACCCATGAACTACCACATAGGCGGTAGTCTACTTAACACCAAAAGTGTGATGAGCCCTTGGGACACAGGTGAACAGTAGTCTCTCCTTTGATAATCACATCGCCACAGTAGTCAGGAAATCCTTCTATGTGGCACACCTCATCACAAAAGGTTTCTCATACAGGAAAAAGGAGGTCATTGTTCCCCTCTACTCATCACTCATTAGACCCATTATAGAGTACAATGCCCCTTTTGGTATGTACCTCACAAGACATCTACAACAACTGGAAAGGCCGCAGAAATACCTCACAAAGAGGATTACTGGCCTCAAACAGATGCCCTATGCAGACCGTCTCAAAAAACTGCAGCTTTAATCCGTCACATATCGCCTACTCAGAGGCGATCTCTGCCTAACACACAAAGCTATGTCAAACCCAGAGCTTTTGGACATGCTCCACTTAAAAAAAATCCCAATCCCTAGGAGCTACATGCTCTAGGGAAATAAACCTTGTCACCACAATAAACAGAACATGCTGGAGGGATAGATTCCTGCCCCAGAGACTTCCCATACTCTGGAACAAACTACCTATCTATATCAAACAAAGCTCCTCATTAGCACTCTTCAAGAAAAATCTTGATGATTGGATGGAAGATAGAAAATTCACCCCGTGGATCACTTCTGTGGCTCTATTCGACAGTGGCACAGGAAAATAATTTTCTTGGGTGGCGAAAACCAGGGTACCTATTGGCTAGGCTTATATAGGCCCTAGGGCCAATAGCCTAGTACTTACCTATAAACCTATGAACCTATGTTCCTGGATTTTTTGTGACTGAAGACTCACTTGCATCTGATGTGATAGCTTTTTGTAGATTAATTAATCTCAAAATACATTTTGATTTCAATACTGGTGGTAATGAGGCTAGATCTTTTAAATTTCAACAATCTAGATATATGCCTCTGATGCCTAGTCATGTGTCTTTATTCCAATCCTCCATCCTCAACGATCTTCATTATAATTTTAACCAATATGATATTTTCCATCATAATCTCTCAAAGATTGGACAAACAGCTTTAAAAGAGTTAAAAAAAACAACAAATATCTGGTAATACTATCAGCTGATAAAGGGGTTGGTAGTTGTTATGAATTGGGACAGTTATCAAGAGGTGCAGAGACAGCTTGGGGATGCTGGGCATTATATGCCTATGCCCCTAGACCCAACTAATAAATTCAAGGTTGAAATTGACAGGTTCTTATTTTAGGCACAATAGGAGGGTATTATCACACAATCTGACATTTATCATCTCTCAGTTAAGGATCCTAGACCACAACCTATCTACTTTTTACCAAAGATATATAAGGATCCTCTGTGTCTGCCAGGGAAACTAATTGTTTAAGGGAGGGGCAGTTTAACCGAACCTTTATCTGAATTTCTTATCCTCTATTTGAAACCTCTCCTGGCTTGTGTTAGATCACGTATCCAAGATACCACCCAGTTTCTAGGTATCATCTCCTGTACTCAGTTGGAACCAGGATGGCTTCTTTGTTCATTAGATGTGACTGCCTTATACACCAATATTCCACAATGGGTGGCGCTAGTGTCCCTGCAATATTGGTTGGACCAAAGTGCTTTATATCCACCAGGTTTTAATACTCTTTTGGCATGTATGAATGAACATGTCCTCACTAAAAATGTGTTCTATTTCCATGGACAATGTTATTGGGAATCACAAGGTATAGCAATGGGGGCATCTTTTGCCCCCATTTATGCAGATCTGTTTATGGCCTACCTGGAGACCGAACTGATATATAATCCCTATCATAACATCTATTTGGGAGAAATGGATATTTTGAGGCGATACCTAGATGATTGTTGGTTGGTATGGAAGGTGGATGTGGCCTATCTTTTGGAGTTTGTTGAATATCTTAATCAAAACAAATGGAGAATTGAGTTTAAGGTGAATTTCAATTTGGATGAAATCACCTTTTTGGATGTGACCATCATAAGAAATGAAGATAATACTCTTTAGTACACAAATATATAGAAAATATCCCCAGTATAATTCCTTACTCCATGCCAGTAGCCTCCATCTGCCACACATGATACATAACATTCCTAAATCTCAATTCCTGAGAGTTAAACGCATTTGTTCTGATAATAATACCTTCCATAAATATAAGTTGGACCTGGTTAACCGGTTTCGCAACAGGGGGTATAAACTGGGCAACATTGCCATGGCCAGTGGTTGGGCATCCACACAAGCCAGGGAGGTTCTCTTACTATATAAAAACAAGGTTAAAACATCAGGGAATCAGGATGTTTTGAGAATGGTCACTACATATGGATGCAACACTAAAGCTTTCATTGACATCATCCAGAAACACTGGAATATTTTGTTTTTGGATCAGAAATTAGCCTCTAAGGTAGGTCAGAGATGTTTTTCTCCTTCCGAAGTGGCAAAACTTTGGTCTCATTTTTGAGCCATTATAAACATTATTTCCATGTTTCAGCTGGATCTGTACAACAAACCCTATCAGGGGAAAATTTTTTGGTACATATCCATGTGGTCATTGCACACATTGTTCTAGAGTCTTCAAAATTAAGGAATTTCCTAGCCCCAACACTAATAGAGTTTTTGATATTAAGTTTCTGGCCAACTGTGGCTCATACTGGGTAGTGTGCCAGGCCTCCTGTCCTTGCTCAGCTTTTTATGTGGGTCAGACATCCAGTCTATTATGGATCAAGATTTCGCAACACATGAGTGATATCAGGAATCATAAACTTACTAGTGCACTTTACAAACACACACTTAAACATCCTACTGCTTCCTTTTACTTCACGGTCATTGATAAAATTACAGGAGATATGTCCCTTAAAAGTGGTTGGTATTCAGTTTTAAAAAAGGAAAGAAAATGGATAATTACATTGGGTGGACTTTTCAGCCCTGGTTTGAATGAACATCTTTAAATATGTCTTTAATAGGAATCTATTTAATATATAATGACTTGAATGGTCTGTAATTAAGATGCTATAAATAATGCTGCTCTGATGTTACCTTTTTCTGATTTTGTTTATGCACTGAAGAAGGCTAGTACAGCCAAAACTGGTTTGCTTCTTTTTCTGGAGAACTTTTGTGCTTTACGGGGGGTGTGTTTGACACCCTTAGTTGCTTGAAAATGCTTATTTATATTTATTTGGCAACTCTCATTTGGTGCTGGCCCTATTCTTTCACATTTGCTTTGGATTTTTGGGCTCTGGCACTTGCCCTACTGCGAGGAGTTGGGATTGAGTATTCTTTGCAAAAGTTGCCTGGTCAGTGCAGTAAGAAGCGAAATGTCTAAATAAGGAAACATTCTGAATCTGAGCAGTCTTAGATGAGCTGCTACAACTGCCATGCATTTGGTGAACACTCTGGGGACTGTGGTGAGACCAAAGGGCAAGGCTCTGAACTGGTAATGACTGGCTCCCAGTTGGAAGCATAGGTACCTCTGAAAGCACATGTCCATTTTGAGGCGATCGTATGCATCTTGAAGATCGACAGAGCACATCCAGTCATCCTTTTGTAAGAGTGGCAGAATGGACTGAACAGTGACCATCTGGAATTTGGAATTCTTTACAAACTGGTTTAGATAACTGAGATCCAAAATTGGTCTCAGGTCCCCTGTTTGCTCTGGCACTAAAAAAATCCTTGAGTAAATTCCGGATCCTCTTGGGTCTGGGGGGGGGACCTCTTGGATGAATCTGCTATCCAGCAGCTTTTGAATCTCTAGAGCTGCTAACTCCCTCTTATTGGGTGGAACATTGGGGAGACATATTCTTTTCTTTTGGGGACCTTATAAAAAGTGAATGAAATATTCTTGGATATGATCCTTTGAAACCCATGAATCTTTTGTAATGACTATCCAGGCTTTTATGTGCAAGGACAAATGCCCTCCCCGACTGCCTCCAGAGAGGGACAGTTGGGCAACATTTCAGGAGTGCTGAAAGGATCTGTCCGAGAAGGAATCTTGAGTCCCTTGATTCTGTGGACCCCCTCTGCCATGTGGGCATCGTCGTCCATTGTAGCTACTCCACCCCCACCTCTGGGGGAAAGGTCTCCGCATGACTCTTATAAAGGTCCTTGAGATTTCCAGAACCACAACTTCTGACCATCATGTTGATTCCTAGAAAAAAAGTCTCCGCGGGATAGAAAAGTGGATTCTCATTTCAGACAAGGTTTTTCCATCCTTATCACTGTGAGAGAGTATCTCTTTAACTGTTGGCCAAAACAAGGAAAATCCATCGAAAAGAGCATTGATGAATGACGCCTTGAAGGGCTCCACAAAAATCACACAGCCACATCAAGGCATGTCTCCTAATGGCTATACCTGAACTGGCAGCCTATGAGGAACCTTCAGCTGCATGTGAGATTAACCAGATGAACGTGTTAGTAAGGGATTGCAGGGTAGCCAGTCATGCGGAAAAAAATTTCTGTTCTTCTGCAGACATGGACCCAGGGGCAGTGTTAGAGAGCTCATTGACTAAGTCCCTCTGTAACCTAGTAAAATGTGCCAGATTATTTAGCAACCTTAAGGTATATGTCGCTCATGCATACACTCGCTTCCCAAACCTGTCCATTGCCCTAGACTCACTATGGACAAAAGGGCTCTGTTCAGCCAGCTCCTTTTTAGTGGCTGCTGCAACCACCATGGCATATACAGGGATTCTCTTTGTCTAGTGTTGCCTGTTTGGGGAGCACTCAAAATCTTGTCTGAACATTTGGGGATCATTCTATGGAGTCCAGTTCCTTCCATGCCTTGTGGGAGACAAGGTCTATAAGCTCATCCGCAGGTGGGGTAAACCAAGGCATAGATGGTCTAGACCAGAAGGTTGCCAAGAATACCAATTCCTCCTGGAAATGGTTTAGGGAAGACCAACCACCTTTCTGGTGAAGGATCTCTATGATGCCTCCAAATGAGATATCCTCGAGTAGTGATTTAGGGGGCCCTTCTCCTTCATCAAAATCGGTGTCATCTGTGAGGAATTCCAGTGAGGATTCCAAGTGCCTCCTCTTGCACGACCTCTTCTGAGGAACCTCTTCAGTGGGATGCTCTGGGGAGGTGTCGGAAGAAACTGGGATTTTCCTGGTGGGAAATGCTTGAAAGGTCATCCGGTCTGACTGCCCCTGAGGTGTAAGATGAGTAGACTCAGACACAGGCTCCGAAGAGGGAACAGCAAATGGATCTGAAAGAGGGAGAGTCAAAACTACTCTAGGGTGTGAGAAAACCATCTCCAACATCTCGAAGGCAGAAGGACCAGGAGAAGCAAAGGACAATCCGACTGGAGCAGAAGTTTTCACAGCAGAAGATGCAAGGCTCTCCTCAACCTACTGCTCTGAGGGAGAAGTTCGAACCGAGCTGTCGAACGCCGAAGCTCCAAGGGGAAATGACGTCTCTGAAAGCTTTGGAGTCTAAATCAGTTTCTCAGATCCGACACTGATATTTTGGCTCTCAGAACTATCATGTTCCAAAGGAATAGGAGCTGATTGGATCACAGAAGTCGCCAGAGTGGAAGATAGAAATATTATCAGTTATGTAGTTACCATAACTTGGTATCTGTGTTGTCCTTCTCTCATTCTGCTTCACTGATGGGTTACAGATCCAAATCTCAGATCCAACTCAGCCGTCTACCACAGACTTTAGCTTCCATGCTCGAGCCCCTCTCTTACCCAAAATCCTCTGCCCCTAGCTCTACCTCCTCAGATCAAGTTTGCTGCCTATAACAGAAAGTAGACAGAAGGAAAAAAAGAACCAAGGGCTCAGCCTGAAACAGGTTCCAACAAAGGCTTCTTCAGATCTTCTAGGAAATCAGACTTTTTTGGAGGGGGGGTGGCTGGGTGGGAAAGTGAAGCAGAATGAGAGAAGGACAACACAGACACCAAGTTATAGTAAATACATAACTAATAAATCTGATGTTGTCCCTCTCATTCTGCTTCATTGATGGGTCAGTGTACCCAGCTACATGATTTCTCAGGTGGCCTCAAGGAAGGATATGCTGGAGCACCGACAAACCAAAATATGTCCTGCACCTGCAGACCATGTCTAACTTAAAGTGGATCATGAAAGTATGAGACTTAGACCACGTTGCTGCAGCACAAATATCATCAACTGGAACTCTAGATGAAAAAGCCGCTGACGCAGTTACGGCTCTTGGTGAATGGGCTTTTGGAAGACTAGGCAATTTCAAACCTTTTTTCTCATAAATAAATGTTATGCAACTGGTTATCCACCTTGCTATTGTCACTTTAAAAACTGCTCAATCCTTACTGTTAGAGGAGATGGAGACAAATAACTGCTCAGATTTTCTGAATTGTTTTGTACTATGTAGATAGAAATGTAACTGTCTGTGAACATCCAAGGAATGTAACTAGAAGTTATGTACTTACCATAACATTCCATGTTTGTAGTTCATCTCGCCTATATTCTTGCTGGTTGGGTTGGGTTCGGAGCTGATCCTCAGCTCCAACTCAGCCGAATACTAAAGCTAGAGAGCTTCCAGTGGCTCGTGGCTAATCCCTATCCCATAATGCCCCAGGCTACATCCCCAGATCTTGTTTACAAGCAAGCAAGAAGCACCTTCTCTTCTATATGCATATAAACATATATAAATAAATATATATATATATATATATATATACACACACACACACACATATATTTACAAATCACTAAAATTCAGTCAAGGAAGAGGCTGAAAGTCATCATATCTCTACAGGTAGATAATTTTGTCCAGCAGTTCCTCCAGGAACAGGAGGGGGAAGGAGGGTGGGATGCAAGAATAGAGGCAAGATGGACTACAAACATGGTAAGTGCATAACTTCTAGATGTTATGTAGTCCTATCTCGCCGTAATTCTTGCTGGATGGGATAGCGTCCCTAACAACTAAACCCTAGGGTGGCCCATGAAAAAAGACTTTTCAGTACCGTGGATCCAAAGGAAGCCCTGTTTCGGGAGGCCAAGTCCACTTTGTAATGAGTGATAAAGGTGTGAGGTTTCGCCCATGCAGCAGCTGCACAAATCAATTCTAAATGGAACCTTGATTGAAAGGCAAAAGAAGTTGGTACTGACCTAGTGGAGTGACCTTTTATCTTCCCTGATAATTTTATGCCATTCTTTTGGTATGAAAGGATGATACAATCCGTAAGCCATTTAGACAAGGTCACCTTTGAGACTGGTAATCCTGTCTTCTTATCAGAAAAGGAGACAAAAAGTTGATCTGACTTTCTAATGTCTTTTGTTCTATGCAAGGAGAAATGCAACTGTCTGTGCACATCAAGCTGGTGTAGTTTATATTCTGCCTTGTTGGTGTAATTGGGAAAAAAGACTGGCAATACCATGGACTGGTTTATGTTGTTTTTTGAAAAAAACCTCTGAGAGGAAGGAGGGATTAGTTCTCAGAGATACCCTGTCCATATGAAATACAATATAAGGCAGATGTACTGAAAGAGCCTGTAGCTCTGAAACTCTTCTGGCTGGTGTAATGGCAACAAGGAAGAGTGTTTTCCACGATAAATATTTCAGATCACAAGTAGAAGCAGGTTCATAGGGAGATGTAGTCAGAGAATTTTAAACCAAATTTAGATCCCAGGGTGTCATCGGTTCCTTAATCGGGAACCTAAGTAGAAAAGTACCTTTGAGAAAGGCCTTACATAATCTGTGAGACATAATGGGAACACCCATTTCGCCTGTATGAAAATTGGAGATAGCAGCTAACTGTACCCTAATAGTAGCTGCCGCTGTGCCTTCTTCAAACAGATTTGAGAGAAACTTTAAAATTGCTGGGATAGGGGCGGTAAGAGGTTCACTATTTTGTTTAGCTGCCCAACATAAAAATCTCTTCCATTTGTTAGAGTATAATTTCCTAGTGGAAGGTTTATGGGAAGAAGCTAGGATATGACTTACTGCTGGCGTGAAAGAATAACACCTGGCTAGTCATGGAATTGGAGCAGCCAAGCTGTCAACTTGAAGGTGTGGATGGATGGATGAAACTCTCCTGAAGAGTGGGTCAGAAGGCCCAGAACTGGATCCAGAATCCAAGGTTCCTCCAAGAGGTGGGTTTGTAGAAAAGGAATCCAAATCTGACGAGACCAGAATGGAGCAATGAGGATCATTTTGCTCCTCGACCATTTGGCTTTCTGTAACACCTTTGGAATGAGTGGAAAGGGGGGAAAGGCATAGAGTAATCCCAAGGGCCAATCATGAACCAGTGCATCCCTGGGTGGCTTCCCCTTTGGGGGAATTAGGGCAAAGTAGTTACTGCATTTGGCATTCTTGGGAGTCGCGAAAAGGTCGCAGCAAGGCTGGCCCCATCTGTGGAAAATCATCTCCGCCATTTCTCTGTACAGGGACCACTCGTGAGGTAACAGAAGAGTCCTGCTGAGTCTATCAGCTATCACACTGGATTTCCCCGGGATGTGCGTTGCAATTAGAAAGCATTGAGAAGCAATCGCCCATTGCCAAACTCTTAACACCTCCCGACATAGAGGGTAAGATTTGGTTCCTCCTTGTTTGTTTATATACCACACTATAGACATCTTGTCTGTCTGAATTGCAATTGTTCCTAGAGGGAGAGAGTCCTGGAGTGCCTGCAATGCATAAAGCACCGCTCTCATCTCTAGGATGTTTATATGCAAATGGTTCTCATTGTCCTGCCATAAACCTTGAACTGCCCTTCCCAGATAATGACCCCCCCACCCAATCTGGGAAGTGTCCGTGGTTAACACTGCCTTTGGTTGGGGAAACACAAAGGGATGACAGCTGGTCTGTCTGAAGCCACCAAGTTAAATCTCTTTTGCAAGACTCCGTGATGTATATTGGATGTGAAAGAGGGAGATCTTGCATCGACCACTGTGTGAATAAAAGCCATTGTAGGAGTCTCATGTGTAATCGGGCTAAAGGCACCAGCAGAATGGCAACAGCCATGGTTCCCAGGGTCTGTGACACATGTCTGGCCTGGACTTTCTTTGTTGAAATCAAAATTTCTACCTGTTGATGCAGGGAGTGGATTCGATCTGGGTGAGGCTTGCCATCATATCTCTTGAGTTTAACTCTGCTCCTAAGAAGACAATATGTTGCGATGGTAACAAGGCAGATTTTTCTAGATTTATAGTGATGCCCAGCTTGTTGCAAAGAAGAAGGGTTTCGTCCCTGGCTTGAGATAGTAGATGCCTGGTTGAGGCGGTGAGGAGTCAATCGTCCATATATGGAAACACTCGGAATCCCTGTCGTCTCAGGTAAGCCGTGACCACTGCCATACATTTGGTGAATACTCTGGGAGCTGTAGTGAGGCCAAAGGGCAGGGCTAGAAATTGGTAGCGACTGGCTCCCAGCCAGAAGCGTAGAAATCTTCTAGACCACATGTCCATTTTTATATGGTAGTACACATCCTTGAGGTCGATAGAGCACATCCAGTTGTCTTTCCCTATGAAAGAGAATATCGACTGCAGGGTTGCCATCTGGAACTTTGTTTTCTTTACAAATTTGTTTAATCTGCTGAGATCTAGGATGGATCTCGAGTCCCGTCTTTTTTGGCACTAAAAGAACCTTGAGTAAGTTCCAGATCCTATCTAGTCTGCGGGGACTTCTTGGATGACTCTTTTGTCTAGCAACAAATTAATCTATAGAGTTGCCAAGTCCTTTTGTGTGGTTGGAATGTGTGGTAAGGACTGAAGTTCTGGAGGGTGTAAGAAAAGGGAATGAGGTAACCTCTGGATATTATATCTTGTACCCATTTGTCTTGGGAAATTTGTTGCCAGGTGTCTGGGTATAATGACAAGCGACCCCCGACTGCCTCCACAGAAGGACAGGTGGATCTTCTTTCAGGAGCGCTGGTAGGGCGTATCAGAGAAGGTCTCCCTGTCGCCCTGATTCTGCGGACCCCTTCTGCCGCGAGGGCGGTGTCTTCCATTATAAATTCCCCCCTCTGCCCCTGGGGGAAGAATCATCACGTGCATCCGAGAAACCTTTTTGGGGTTTGCAGAACCACATTTTCCCACCCTTTTGACCTTTGGGATAAGGTCTGGAAGGGGCAGAAAAACAGATTCCCACGGTAGATAAGGTTTTCCCATCCCTCTCGCACCTGGTCAGCGTCTCTTTCACCATGGGTCCAAACAAGGCTGAACCATCAAAAGGGGCATTGGTAAGTGAAGTCTTGAAAGGGTCAGCAAAGTTACAAAGGTGCATCCGGGAATGTCTCCTGTTAGAGATTCCTGATGCCGCCGCTCTACTTGCTCCATCAGCTGCATAGGAGATTAGCCTCATGGAGGAGTTCACGACAGAGGTAAGGGTGGCCAGCTGTGAGGATACCTTGCCTGTGGACCCCGCAGCTACTGCTCCCTGAAGGGTATCTCCTAGTTCTTTGATGAGATCCCTTTGAAGTCAAGTAAAATGGGATAAATAGTTCAGTGACTGCAAGGTGAAGGTCGCTGAAGAGAACATGCGCTTGCCATATCTATCCATAGTCGTAGACTCTTTATTAAGAAAATGGATAAATTAAGAGGTTTCTGACAGTTTCTTCTTCGTGGCCACCGCCACCACCATAGCATCTAGGGGAATCCTTTTGTTAAAAATTCCTTTTCTTTAGGGGCCATAATAAATTTGTTTGGCCTCCTCGGTACAGGCTCCACAGTGTCTGGTGAAGTTCCTGGAAATGACATCTAACTATTTTTCATAAGGAGGAGTCACCCAGGAGTTGGAAGGGCGTGATCTGAAAGCCTCCAGGTGTACTGAATCATCCTCTGAAGGGTTGATGGGCTGCCAATCACCCCTCTGTTTCAAGATTTCCAGGATGTCTGCAAAGGAGACATCCTCAGAGGGGGATCTTGGGGACCCCTCGGATTCATCCAAATCAGTATCTGAAGTGACGGACTCATGAGAGTTAATGTGCTTCCTCTTGCAAAGCCTCTTCCTGGAAACATCCTCTGAGGGATACTCAGGAGAAGTCCTGGAAGAGGGGGCACCACCCACAGTGGTCACCTGGGGCTCCGGATCTCTATGCTTGGGGGGGGGTGGAGAAGAAATAGACACAAGCACCTGGTGGAGAATAGGGACTGGATCCGAGAGCAGTGCTGTCTGAGGGGACAGCATCCTCTCCTCTACCTCGAAAGCACCCCCACACCGCTCCGGAGAAGACCTCTGCACCGAGGATGCTAGAGATCGGCTCCGAGGAGGAGGAGGCAGTTCCGAGGCAGAGGTAGGCACCAAGCTCAACCTAGCCAAAGCATCAAGATGGAGAGTCGGATCAGAAGACATACCGTGCCGACTCTCACCCCCGGAACCGACCGGAGAGCATCCACTCCCAGATGTCTCAGCACCGGATGGAACCGAAAACACCAGAACTGAAGTCAGAACCAAAGAAACCAGCAAGGATCTCGGGGTCGACCGTTCCACTACAATCGAATCCATACCCTCCGTCTCCGAAGACTCTAGGGTAATCGAAGGAGGAATCACAGAAAGTGAAGCAGAGACAGGTGGCTCCAATGCCTTTGGGCCCGACAGTGAAAGCAATTTAGCCAGGGCCGGTGTGGGTAGCAATCTCTTCACCACCCACTCTACATCATCAACTGAAAGACTCCTGGAAGAGTGGGTGAACAATGAGGGAGATCTCAATATTGGTGACACCACCATTGGATCCAAAGCTGGGGTCCGAGGAGTGGAAACCTCAGTTGGCTCCTTTGACACTAACAGCACCGAAGAGGATGGTGATGCAGACTTGTCGGAGTCGAGAGCCCTCAGTACCGAAATCTTTTTGCGTGGTTCCAAATCTGGAGTGGAAGCTGGCCTCTTTCTAGATGACTTTGAGCCCTCATCCAAAGCTTGCTGAAAAGGAAGAAGACCTTTGGCCATTAACTTATTTTTACGCTCCTGCAGAACTCTGCAACTAAACCCATGACAAATAGTGCAAGGGTCTTGCAGATGTATGGCACCGAGACAGTAAACAGAATTAGTGTGCGCATCTGTTAACAACATCTTTCCAGCACACTTTACAAATTTCTTAACCCAGAATGCTTATTCTCCTTGGGTTCGTTAGAGGAGTCCTTTGAACTCTCCTTAGACATTATAGACAATAATGACAAAGAACAATCAGCAATAACAACTACTAAGTGCTAATTTAAAACTTTTTTTTTTGTTAATAGCATCCTGTAACTGAAATGAATTCTACCGAAAGGTGAAAGGGCAGAATCCTCTAACTTAAATGGGTTCTAACCTGGGAGAGAAAATGGCCCTGAAACTTAAGGGGCCGAGAGAGGCCTCTAACTAAAACGTCACTCTCTAAAAAGAGGCAGAAAGACTTAAAAGGGGTCTAACGCAGACAACACAAACAGCTAGAAGTTAGGGGTATATAGGGAAGAAAAAATAGTACAACTAGCTAGGAAAAATACCAAATAATAGAAAAGTTATACTTATGAGCCAACGAGCCAACTGGAGAAATGTCTCAAAGATTGGGCAGCAAATGAGATCTGGGGATGTAGCCTGGGGCACCATGGGATAGGGATTAGCCTGGAGCCACTGGAAGCTCTTGAGCTTTAGTATTCGGCCAAGTCAGAGCTGATGATCGGCTCCGAACCCAACCCAATCAGCAAGAATTACGGTGAGATAGGACTACATAACATCATATAGTCTCCATTGTTAGACTAGTTTGGAAAGAACACTGGTAACAGAATGCACTGATTTATGTTAGACTCTGTGGCCACTTTTGGCATGAAGGATGGGTTAGCATGTAGGGATTCTGTCCTTGTGAAAAATAATGCATGGCGGTTTAGATGAAAGTGCCTGCAACTCAGACACTCTTTTTTGCTGAGGTGTTACAAGAACAGCAGACTTCCAGGACAAAAATTTCAAGTCACACCCTTGTAAAATGACAGTCAGATCCCATGGGGGAGTGGGGTCTTTGATTAGATGCCTGAGAAAAAAGACACCTTTCAAAAAAGCTTTACATATCTTGGTTGAGGCTATAGATCCCGAAGGTAATCCCAAATAAAAATTGGAAATGGCTGCTAAATGGAGATTCACAGTCACAAAACTGGAACCTTTTTTAAATAAGGTCTCAAGGAAAGAAAGAACTGAAGAAGCAGGCACTGAAAAGGGGTCAATGTGATGATTAGCGGTCCAAATGTAAAATCTTTTCCACTTGCTTTTATATACTGCATTTATATACTTTCTTGGTGGAAGCTTTCTGGGAAGCTAGAATGATAGCTTTGACAGGCGAGGAAAACCTGGACCCTAAAGTAGTCAAGGGAACTGCAGAAACCAAGCGGTTAACTTGAGGGTGGGGAGATTCAGGTGAAGTCCTTGTGTGGGGTGATAGAGGAGGTCCAGTTTGGGTTCCAGTATCCATGGAGGATATCTCCCATGAGAGCAGAGGAAGGGGAACCAAATCTGATGAGGTCAAAAGGGCAATGAGGACCATAGTACTCTTCAATCATTAAGCTTTCTGAAGAAATTTTGGGATCAGTGGAAGATGAGGGTAAGCATAAAGGAGACCGGGGGGGCCAATCGTGGACGACAGCGTCGTTCGGGGAACTCCCTGAAGAAGGGTTCAGAGAAAAATAACTGCACTTGTTGTTAGGGGATGCAAAGAGAACACAGCAGGGGTGACCACAATGGTCGAATATCTCATCTGCTACTGACTGATTGTGGGACCACTCATGAGGCATTAGAATGGACCTGCTAAGATGTCTGCCAATATGTTGGACTTTCTCAGAACACGCACTGCAAGAAGAAAGCGGTGTGAAGAGATCACCCATTCCCAAATTCTCATGGCCTCTCTGCACAGTGGAGTAGGTACCTCCTTGTTTGTTGATATACCATATGACTAACATGCTGTCTGTGTGAATCACAGTAGTTTCCAAAGGTACACTGTCCTGAAAGACTTGCAACGATAGGAGGTCAGCTCTCATCTCCAGGACATTTATATGCAATCTGGTCTCTAAGGAAGTCCTCGTGACTTGGACCATCTTCCCTCAAAATGCTCCCCACCCACCCTAGGAGGGAAGTGTTCATGGTCACTGTGGCTACTGGACGGGGGAGAATGAAGGATCTGCCTACCGAAAGAGCAGAAAGAATCCACCACTCTAAATGGTTTCTGCAAATATTGGTTAATCTGATAGGAACAGCTAGGAACTGAAGTAGAACTGACCATTGAACAGCCAGTGTCCATTGTAGAATGTACATATAGTGTCTGGCTAGAGGAACTAGGGTTATAGCAGCTGCCATAGACCCCAGGGCCTGTAGAATCAGTCTGGCAATAGGAGATGGATGAGATAATATAGCTTGGACCTGAAGAGTCAAAGTGTCAATGAAATGTTGGAGCAAGGAAGCTACCTGTGTAACTGTGTTCAGCTGAGCCCCAATGAATTACAAAGTTTGTACCGGCAATGGCTGTGACATGTCTGTATTTATGGTGATGCCTAGTTCATGGGATATCTGGTATAGGTAGTCTCTGGCCTGAGAAAGTTGACGCTGGGTGGGGGCAGTTAGGAGCTAATTGTCTAGATACAGGAATACCTGAAACCCTTGCTGTCATAGATGAGTTGCTACCACTGCCAAACATTTGGTAAACACCCAGGGGACTGTGGTGAGACCAAAGGGCAGGATCCTGAATCGGAAGTGCTTGGCTCACATGCAGAAGTGCAGGTGACTTCTGGCGTGCCTACTTTCAGGTGATAGGATGTGTCCTTCAAGTCTACAGAGCATATCCAATCGTCTTTCCTTAGTAATGGAAGAATAGACTGAACTCTTACCATCCAGAACTTTTCTTTCTTTACATATAAATTGAGTTTGCTTAGGTCTAGGATAGGCCGCAGGTCCCCCGTTTTCTTTGGCACCAAAAAGAAACGGGAGTAAGTTCCGTATCCTCTCTGTTCAGTTGGGACTTTTTGGATGACTCTTTTTTAGCAGTAATCTTTTGATCTCTGAACTGCCAACTCCCTCTGGCTGGGTGGAATGTTGGGGAGTCTCTTTTGAACTTTTGGAGGGGGGAGAGAAAAGAGAATACAGTATCCTCTGGATATTATGCTTTGCACCCAAGTATTTGTTGTTACTTCGGTCCAGGCACCCGAGTGCAAGGAAAAACGGCCCCGACTGCTTCCAGAGTCAGACAGTCAGGCAGCCCTTTAGGAGCACTGAAAGGGCTTGTCAGAAAAGGGTTCCTTAAAGCCCTGGTTTTGCAGGTCCCCTCTGCCTCTAGGTTGGCGTCTCCCATTAAAGCCTCCTCCTCTGCCTCTAGAGGAGTACTCTCTGCTTTGATCAGGAAAGGAACCTTGTGATTTTTGGAATCAAGTCTTATTAGCCCTTCTTTGATTCTTTGAATAGGTTCATTGAGGGTGGAAAACTTGATCCCCACTGCAGACAAGGTCTTACCTTCTTGCTTGCTGCAGGTCACGGTGCCCTTAACTGATGGACCAAATAAAAAAGACCCAACAAAAGATGCCTTAAAGGGCTCCACAAAATAACAAAGCCTTATCCATGCATGTCTGCGTATTGCAATGCCAGTGCCGGCTGCCCTTGGGGATCCTTCAGCTGAATGGGAAATGAGCCTCATGGAAGAGTTTGCCAGGGAAGTACGAGTGGTCAGTTCTGGCGAAACCTTATCTAGCTCCTCCTTAGGCAGGTACTCCGCCAAGGACTCAGAGAGTTCCTTAACCAGGTCTCTCTGTAAGCAAATAAAATGTGCCAAGTAATTAAGCACTCTAAGCGAAAAAGTCACTGAGGTGAAGGTGGCGCTTCCCAAACCTGTCCAATGCTCTGGACTCCCTGTTTGGTGGGTGGACAGTAGAGCTCTGTTGTGCAAGCTCTTTCTTTGTAGCACATGCCACCACCATAGCGTCAACTGGGATGCCCTTGATCCACGAAGTTTGATCCTTGGAGGGAGAAAGGATTTTATCTGGTCACTTTGGTGCAGGCTCTATAGTGTCCAGCTCCTTCCAGGCATGATGGGTGACAAGATCTATAACAGTGTCCACTGGGGGGACTAATCAAGATGTAAATGGGCCCACCTCAAAGGCCTGCAGGAATATGCGCTCCTCCAAAGAATGATTTTTTGGATGACCAGCCACCTCTTTGCTTTATTATTTCAAAGATATCTGCAAAGGAGGCACCGTCTGGTGGTGATTTTGAAGATCCCTCTCCCTCATCATAGTCTGTATCCTCAGTGAGGGACTCCACTGGGGCGTCTAAATGCCTCTTCTTGCATGTCCTCTTACATGAGATCTCAGGTGAGGAGTTGGAAGAGGAAGGGTCCACCTCATGTGGAAGAGTCTGGAGGTCATTGGAGGTGGGCTGACCCTGGACAAAAATGGAAGGTTCAAGGTCCAGATCTGATGCAGGAAAATGGGAAATAGCAGAAGTCAAAAGGTCCGGTGCTCTGTCTGCAGAGAAGGCCTTTTCTAAAACTCATAAAGCTGAAGGTTCTAGGATACCCCCCCCCCACTCCCTCAGAGTCGACACCACCGAGGAAGAAGGAAGGAGCACCCCAGAGCCCTATCTCCCAGACAGAACTGGACCCACACCATCGAGGGCTGAAGCTCCAAGGGGGAGGAGAAGATCTGATAAAACCAGAGCCGAACCTCACTCCTCAGATCCAGCTGCAACATCACGGAACCTGGACTAACTCCGATCCGAGGGTCTTGGAGCAGAGGTAGTCAAGGTCATGGTTGGCATCAAGAAAGCAAACGTCCTCTGATCCGACCCCAAATCCCATGGGAGACTGCTGTCCTGGGGCTCCAAAACCATTATCAGATTGAAGGAGAAAAATAAGTGGCAGGGACTCTCCTGGATCCAAGAACAGACAGAGCTGGAAATACCCTCATCTGGATCTGAGCCTTGATAATGGACCTAACCATCTTGTCTATGTCATTGTATAGGCTCCTAGAGGATCTGGAGCAATCCACTGAAAAAGGTCTTGAGTGCCAAGGGGTTTGCAGTATCTCAGTCAGCATCATAAGAGACACAAATATAATGGACCTCCTGGGCGACCGAATGCTGGACCCTGGATCCAGAGATATGCAGAGCTGAGAAGCTGTTTGGATGTTTGGATCTGAACTGATAGAATCTGAAGAAGTAGTCAGTCTGGAAGTAGGCTCACTTGGAGACGCCAAGTCTATCTAATCCGAGAAAGCCAACATAGATCTCGGTGCTGACGTTCTTGGATCCAACTCTTTGTCAAGTTTGGCAGGAGGCTCTGAGGACACCCTGGAGTCCTTGTGGTGGCATTTGTTTAGCCTCGGAGCCTTGTAAGTCTTTACAGGGGGGTTGAGCCCTTGGAGAGGATAGAGGAGCAGGCAGAAACCCTTTCAAAATTAACTTATTTTTCCACTCTTGGACTGCCCGAGGATTGAAACCCTCACAAATTTTGCAAGGGGAATTAAAATGGGCTACCCCCAAACAATAAACACATTTATCATGTGCATCTGAGTGCGGGATTTTCCTATCACACTCAGCACATCTTATAAATCCAGTTGGTTTATCCATCCCTTAAAAGAACACCACTTTAGCAATATAGAGAGCTATTCTAAAGTTGTTTTTTTTTAAAGAAGGGCCATGGCCCAAAGGGATAGGAAAGAACTAAGAAGACAAAAAACCTAATGCCCTTGTATACTTAAAAGGAAAGGGAGGAAGGATAGGTAAATTATAAAATTATAAAGTTAGAAAAATCTTAATATTAAGAGAAAAAAATTTCACTTATCTGCTCAGAGCACTGGAGAATGCACCTGTATGCTGTTTTGTTTTTAGTTTGCTGTTTCCATATTATTCTAGAACGCACCTGTATGCACTGGCAGCAAGAGAGCTCTGGGGAGGTAGATCTAGGGGCAGAGGATTATGGGTAAGGGAGGAGCGCAAGCCTGGAAGCTAAAATATGTGGAAGGCGGCCAAGTCGGATCCGAGGATCAGATCCATAACCTATGAGTGAAGCAGAATGATAGAGGCAACATCAGATTCTCTGGATTCAATGATTCGACTCTCAGGGATCTCAGATTTGACGGTTCAACTCTTGGGGATCTCGGATCTGAAAGTTCTGAAATGGCAGGTCAGACTGGAGAAGGAGCAACTACACGCTACAAAGAGGGTTTAAGGTTCATGGATCCAATGGAAGATGAAGCTGACAGGACCCCCATCTGGATCTGGGTTCTGGGGAATTTTCTCATCATCTTATCTACCTCCAACATGGAAAGATTCAGGATGACCTAATAAAGGATGAAGTGCATGGTGGCCTGGATGACTTTTAAGGCATCTCCTGAAGAAAAGGAGACTCAACCTCGGGGATACCAGCTCTAGGGAAGTTCTTGGAGTATGGAGCCAAGGAGACTTTGCAACAGTAGACATCAGATCTGAGTTCTTTGCAAACTTCCTGGGAGGTTCAGATGAAGGGCTGACTGAGAAGACTGTTTACGGGAACGTTTTTGGTGCTCTCTGGGCTCCTTACATTTATGAGAGGGGTTTTGATTCCGTGAAGAAAAATTACCAGCGGAAAGAGCAGAAGTCAGAAGTAGGCCTTTTAGAACAAGTTTGTTTCTTCTGTCACTAATGGCTCTAGCATTAAAAGCCGCACACATGGAGCAGGAGGTTTTCAAGTGTGCCGGGCCCAGGCAATAAACGCATCAGAGCTGGGGATCTTATACTCACAGGAAGTACACTTTCTGAAACCAGTAGGCTTATCAATCATACTGCAAAATAGTAGAATGAATTGTTCACACAAAAACACAATTTTTTTTTAGAGAGGAAAAAGGAAGGTCTTAATATCAACAGTGGTACAACAAAGGATTACCTTAAGGGAAGGCAATAGAAGGAGAAAGATGGTAGCTAAGAATGTCAATTAAATGGGATCTTAAATTTGGTAATAGAAAGGTTTAGGAAAGTTTAAAAGAAAAGTAAGGGAGATACTATAAACTATTATAAGGAAAAAAGAGATAAAGAAAAAGTATAAATTTATGCACTCACTAAAACCTACTAAAAGCTCAAGAAATCTCAATCCCATCCGATCTTGAAGAGCGGCAAACTCAATCTGAAGTAATACAGTGTTCAGGGGCATTCTGGGTAAGGGAGGAGCTTGAGAGTCGGATCTTGGAATCTAAAAAAAGTGCCCATGTCAGCTCAGAGGATCGGATCTGAATCCATTTGTATGCATTGAGGAACGAAAAAAAATGATGTCAGATGTTTTTTTAAAAGAAATATAAGTACTGGTAGAAAAGACTGAGGGAGGAATAAAATAACTCAAAGGATTTCTTATCTGAGCTCAGGAGATCACAGTAGCCAGAAGGGGATAGTCTCAGAGATCCTTCTCTTCCAGTGGCACTAGGAAAAAAATGAGGGCTATTGTCTGTGACTGTGAAGGACTACCTTGGCAGCTGATTGGTCCTTCACAGCCACACAGGAGGGGGAGGACCCTGAAGCTTTGACGGACTGCCTGAGGAAGAGTAGTAGGGTACTACTACCCATATACCAGTAAGGCTATGTGTTTGTTGAACACAGTGGCTGTAAATGATGAGTATG
Source organism: Protopterus annectens (assembly GCF_019279795.1). NCBI lineage: Eukaryota > Metazoa > Chordata > Ceratodontiformes > Protopteridae > Protopterus > Protopterus annectens. The sequence goes on along the minus strand of NC_056736.1, from coordinate 634,171,399 downwards.
GAGGATTGCCTGTGATGAAAATGACTGCTTATTTTATAGGGAACGGCTGCTGGGCATGTAAAAATGGCAAGTTGGACATATTTTTTTTTTCACTTCCAATCACAGTGCAATAACAGCACTGAACTCAGTAAGTGGCTTCATCATGTGGTGGTCTGAGCAGGGTGTGTATGGTAACAAATGATCTTTGGCACAGTGTCCCATTAAGCAGTGGTACTAGAAAACTAACAGCAGAGGGATACACACTAACTTTTTGAGGAGTAGTAGGGCATGTACTATTCCCACATAGGATTTATATATCCTTGCAAGCATTTGTCTTCTCAGTTTCTCAGTTTACTGCAGAACTACTATTTTGTCAGCTTTGAACATTAAGTTTTAGACAGGTCTTTTTCCTTGAAAGAAAAAAAAACAAGACTAAATGTATTTCCTTGTTCATAATTTTTCTTGTTTAGGCCATCATTAGCTCAAAAGATTGTTAAAAAAGCTCAAAGGTGCACCTAACATACAATCCTATGACTTGTGGGGGTTGCCTGGCTTAATTCAGTTACTTTCTTCAAACTAACAACAGCGGAGTCTTGGTCATTTAGGATGTAAAGTATGAAAAAGCAAGTAAGAAGTAATATACTTGAATGGTGTGGAGTCTGAATGAGGGAAAAACAAGTGATGGGCAGTGGCCACTGGGAATACGCAGTGGGGGACTAATGTGCAACAGGAGGGCCCATGCAGTCCTTTTCTAGGGTTGCATTTCTCCTAAGACTGGTCTTGTTGATTGTAGTCAGACATGTGAGATGTATATAGTTGGTAAAGTGGCTATAATGAGTGAGTACTTAAGCAATATGTGGATGAAAGCAAATGACCTCAACTGTTGTTTGGTTATAGATAAAGATCATTGACCCATTGTAATACAGCCCCACCCCATAAGTTATTTCATGCAGCCACCCCCTTTGCTTTGAGATCATTAGCTGCCACTGGGAACAGCACTAGATACAGATATACTTTTTCCTGTGGAAGAAAACTACTCTGGGGTGCGAGAAAACCCTCTCCACCACCTCAAAGGCCGAAGGACCAGGAGAAGCAGAGGACAATCCTAATGGAGCCGAGGCCGAGGTCACAAGAAAACTCAAAAGAGGAATGAGGGGTAACAGGATATGAGGGGATAACATTTTGAACTTGGGTACTATCACAAACTGGTTTACAAAGACCTCCATCTGCAAGGTGACAGACAACTAACCAGAAAATACTTCCTTCTCCCCAGCAGTGATGAGCTGGCATCAGCTACTCAACACCTGTCTCCATCCAGCTATTCTAGTGCCCAAGTTGCTACTCGAAATTCAGTCATCTGGACCATAGTCAGTGCTTTATCTTTCTAATAACAGAGACACATGGCAAAAGCAGAAGGTGTAAACTGGTTATTGACCATAAATATAGGCTGCTGCTAACACTTCTTTTGTGAGCATAAGAGTCTGTCCCTCACGACTGCAGCATAAATCTAGTTATGGCAATAATTTCATCAGCATACAATTATCAGATGGAACACAAAACATCAAAAGACCTACAGTTCAGATTACCTTTCAAGAATTCTATTACCAGAAATTACAGTTAAGTAACCGAACATAAGGGAGATTACAAATGCATTTATTGAAGATCACTTCCATGAAAATTCCTGTGAAAAATTAAATCATAGAATGAGAAGAAATGACAAGGAACTATTAGGTTGGAGGTTGGTAGAATGGTTAAGGTATTTACCTCACAGATACAGAGTACAGGATTTATTTCTCACCATTGAAGGGAAAACTGACATCTTAAAATGGCCTGCAGGGGCAGCTATCCTAGTACTTATCTATGAACCTATAATATGTATATTATAGAATATGGAGTATCAGTAAGAACAAAGGTTGTATCCTTCATGGTGCAAGAAGTATAACTTAATACAACCTTAGAAAAACAAAACTAAAGAATGCACACTGGGCACCCAAGCATTGTGAAAATGCAATTCTTGACACAAACATTAGTGTGATGCCCTAACTTGGACAATAAGCTTGTGTGTAAAAATATACAACATAGAGGGAAAAAATACCTGAAAAAGAAGCATTACTGCTTCTGAGGGAATCTCCAAGAGGATCTCAGAAGACATGGCATTCTGATTTGCAGATCCATTCTAGAACACTACATTCTCGGTTGTAGTGGATACAAGTCTGAACGGTTAAAGTGTTTCCAATAAATGAGATTAAGTCGCAAGCAGCAAAAGCAGACTGTGATTACTTGTTAATTATGGATCAACAGATGTGTTACAGATAATGGTACTCAGTTTAAGTCGGAAGAATTCTGTTGTTTTTGTTAAACAAACAGAATAATCTATTTCACTAGAGCACTAGAATATCCTGCACCAATCTGTTTAGCAGAGAGGTATGTTTACACATGGAAAGCTGACAAGAAGAAATTGTGAAATACAGTACTGGATGTGGAAGATAAAGGGCAGTACTTACAGTGACAGAGCTTAGGTATGGTAGGAATTTGCAATGGTTGCACATAAGAGCAGCTAAGGCACTATTCAGAGACACCAGATATGCTGAACCAGTCTGAGAAAGTAGTATGCAAATGAAGATATAATGAGATATAAGGAATATGTGAAAAGTTTGTGACTCCTATGTAAAACAGGAGCTCCTCCCAGCTCTGTGCAATTCAGTCTCATTTTGATGTGCATATCTGCATCTTGTGCATAAAACTTATAAAAGTGAAAATGCATAATTTTTATCTACTTTGTAAACTGTGGAGATACTTGCTCTTGCTATTAGCATAGCTGTTTCACATATTGAGGTGCTATTCTCAGTTGCGACAAAACCAGGTGCACATAGCCGCACTTGCTGACCAAGAAGCAGAAGATATAGACAAAGGCTGACACATCTGCACTTTACTGATCATGAAATTTTGGACAGGCAAAGTGGACAGGGATACAGTAGAACCTTTAGTGAATTTCTATGGACAACAGACAAAGACTTGGGGGAAGGTCCTTTGAGGAGTGGAGAAGTGGATTCAAATGGTAGACAGGGTTTTACCATCCTGTTTGCTCCTTGTTAGTGTGTCCTTAACCTTCAGTCCAAAGAGAGAGGAAGAATCATAAGGGGTGCTAAGGAAGAACATCTTGAAGCCTTCTACAAAATCACACAGTTGCATCCAGGCATGATGGCGAATGGCTGTGCCGGTGCCTGCCACTCTAGCTGCACCATCAACTGTATTTGAGAGCAGGTGCTTAGAGACGCTGAAAACAGAACTGAGGGTAGATAGCTGGGATTCCACATTTTTCTGTATATTTGCTGGCAAATTAACTGAGAGAGAGAATTGGTAAGCTCTTTGGTCAGTCGTATCTGGAAGCGTTTGACATGAACTAGGTAGTTCAGCTCTCTAAGGGAAAAGTCACCATAGCATAAGTCCATTTTCCAAATCTGTCCAGTGCCCTAGATCCCCTATTAGGGGGATGAACAGATGTATTCTCTTTGGAGAGTTTCTGCTTAGTGGCTATCTCTATGACCATAGCATTCACGGGAGGCCTTTACTTCAATGTGTCCTGTCTTTAGGAGTTGCTAAGATTGTATCTTTCCTTTTTGATATCGGCTCTACTGTGTCAGGTTCCTTCCAGGTTTTCTGTGCCACCAAATCAATGAGGACATCAGGAGGAGGGACCAGCCAGGCAGTAGAAGAGCCAGCTCCAAAAGCCTCCAAGAACATGGATTTTTACAGGAAGGTGTATCAGTGGATCAAACCCCCTTTTTGCTTCATTAATTCCAAGATTTTGCCAAAGTGGCATCTCAGAAGGGAGATCTAGGGGAACTCTCCCCTTCATCCAAATCCATGTCTTCCATGACAAATTCAGGTAAAGAATCTATATCTTTCCTTTACAACTCTGCATTTTATGGATCCCAGGTTGGGGACTCTCAGAAGATAGATCCAAATCGGACTGCCAGGTTAGAGTAAGCACTTCCCCGAGACATTTGGAAGCTGTCTATCCTTCTTTGATGCAGGGCTGCAGAGGGCAAAACAGAAAAAGAAAGAGGTCAGGCTGGATGCTTACATGATGGAGGCACCCCTTCTCCGGTAGCGAGAACCTTCTTGAAGACTTTGAATGCCAAGCTGGAAATCGGAACTGTGGAGGACTCTTGAGGAGCTGGGGCCACGACAACTCCACTGATGCCGGCTTGGCCCTGATCAGAAGCTGATATCAGAGCCAAGCAATTGATAGCTGATGCCTGGAGAGATAGAAACAGATTCGAATGTCTAAAAGTCAATCTGTCCTCTGGGGCACTGGCTCCAACACTTCATCTCTAATTTCCTTTCCTAGCCAGCAAGGTTGGATTTGAAGGAGAGTGTGGTAAAGTTGGAATCAAAGAACTAAAGTCTATTGGCGTTGATGTAGATGCTCTGGGTATGTTCAGATCCATCGACTGTGGATCTGAGGATTGGATCAACACAGGATTCCTGACAGGAGGGGTCATAGCACATTTTCTCAGGTTGATCTGGGAAGACGACACCGGAATGCCCCCAACTGAACCTTCTGTCAAAGAAATACCTACACCATCCTATTGACATTGGCTTTGGTAAGTCTCCTCAAAGAATGCCCTAAACAGGCTACCAAGGAAGTCCTCAATGGTCTTTTTTCCTGAAAAATAGGAGAATGCAGCCATGGGCTAATCAGAACTGGGGCGAACAGTAATGCAGGTGAAGGAGATCAGATCTGATCTGATGGTTTTGACACTTTCAGTGATGGACCCAGGAGAACTGTCAGGTGGGGTGACGATTTAAGAGATTTCTCAACACACTTCTCATGAGTCTTGCTTCCCCTGAGATTTTAGCTCCTCTTTGTCCTTGTCCTTCTGAACTGATTTTTCAACCACCTCTGAGGGAAAAAATTGATAGAACAAATTCTTGCTAAGAAGGCAGCAAACCTTTTAAATTAATTTATCCTTACAGCTTTGCGGCCAAAAGAGGCAATGCCCTCCCCAGACAATAAACATACATGGTGTTGGGGTCCTGTGAGAATATTTTGTGACCACACTTGGAGCACTTTTTAAAGCTCTTATTTGACATGATGTACATAAAAAGGAAACTCCACAACATCATGATACTGTAAAGAAAGTACAGTATTGCTAATTATATAAAACTATAAGATATATCCAATTGTTATAAAGATTTTTTTTAACCCAAACAACAGAAAACTAAAGGATAGAACCCGCTACAGCCTCTCTGCTAAAGTACAAAATACAACTATAAAAGAGAAAAAAGGTTTGGTATTATTATTATTATTATTTTAGAATCTACTAACAAGGGTAGGGAAAGGTACAGAAAATTAGACTAAGCTAGAATACAGAGGAAAATGAAGCAATTTTGATTGACTTATCATTGCTGAGACATGGAGATCAGAGTCCCTTGAATGGCACAACAGTTTGTTCAGATGGCAAATGAGATCTGAGGTATTCAAGGAGAAGCAGAGTGGGATTATGGGTAAGGGAGGGATCAAAGCCCTGGATTCACATGTTTGGAACTGACAAGACTGGATCCAAATCGGATCTGTGACGCATCTGCTGAATCAGATGAAAACGAACAACATTGGATCAGTAGCTAAACTTCAGTTAAATAATTTGAGTCGGGTGGCTGCAAGGCCATGTTTAATACTATTAATACGAACCAGCTATATTATCAGATACCATTAATGAAGTATTGTTGGACTTGGTTAGCACCTTCAGTAAATGATCTTTAGAGATATGTTGGTAAAGAACACAGTATGATGACTGTTACCAAGCTCAGATTACTTGCACTGGAAATATATTTTCTCTCTCTCTCTCTGTTACTTATTTATTTATCCTGTGGTATTCACTCTTTAATATTTTTTAGATTCCAGTATGATATTCTGCAGTAGCTGTGTGTGGAAACTGACTGTTGGATAAGACCACAAAAACACCAGCTTCCAAACGCACGGCACTCTCGGCAACTTTAATGTATTGTAAAATATCAATTCACCACGATAAAAAGTGTCCACTTATTCACTTAGTAAAACTCTAAACAAGACCAACCAAATAAATGTTGTTAAGCAAAACCAACGAAATTATTGTTGAAAAACGCTTTTCGTCCGGATACTATCCGAACTTCTTCAGACATACAAGACCACCATAATCAACTGCTTTTAAATATTAGCGGCTGTTTTCAGCAGCCTATCAAATTCAAACATCCTAGTGAAAAAGTTTTAAAGTGGTATTTACTTTTCTAACATCCTCCCGTTTAAATAATTAGTTTAAAACCCAAACTCATTAAAATACTTTCATATAAAATAGAAAGGTAAAAATTTCAACAAATACAATACTCAATCTGGATTGCATATAGTTAGTTTTTTCTTGCAATCCCAAACGAAACTCGTACATTAACGTTCCCTATGTGTGAAACAATTCACTGTTCTTTTACGGAGCCCAATAAGAATATTTTTTTAATTATGTACCCCACATTTATATTTTTTGTACCATATAATTAAAATCTTACCATTGTTAAAAAACTCGTCCACTGTCTACTGACAGAATTTTTTGTTTATTAATACAATATCTGTCATTCTTCATATATAAATATACGTTAAAATTACTATCATATAATGGTAGTTACGTTGTTTAACTATACTATAATTATCCGCAGGCAAAATTCGTAAAATACTCTTACTAATGTCATCATTCTAAATTCCTACTTAAATCTAATGTTTCATATATTTATTTGCAGGTACAGTTTGTGAAATAAATACCAACCTTTTTAATTCCACCGTCTTCTTTAGGATAAATCGTTTGTATTTCCTAAAGTCACTTCTATGTTTAATATGAAAATAAACACCACAATCTACAAATCACTAATGTTGGCACCTGTTCATTATGTATATTTTTCTCGTTTATGTTTATGTTTGTGTTGTTCCCTATAAGTATATCAATCTTATTAAAAATTATTTTAACCCTCATCTTACTTATTTAAATATAACATGTGCCAACATTAGTGATTTATTTCACAAACTATACCTGCAAATAAATATAGGAAAGCATGAAGTCTGAGTTTAATGTTAATATTTTAACTATGAATACATTTTTATTTAGACTTTCTGAAGGCACACAAGTGTGAAATGCAGTGTGTTTGGGCTACAACAGTTTGTCTAGCACTTGATGAAACATGGTTAAACAACAATGACTGGAAACCAGTTCCATCAGGGTATGAATGTTTTTACTCTAACAGACATTCGAACAAAAATCAGGTGGAGGTGTTATGACTGGGATTAAAGATAGTTAAGAGACCTGTGATTATTACAAGTTCAGTTATAACACCAATACTATAGACTGTGTAACTGTGACAATAAAGACAACCATGGAACATATAACAACTGTTGGAGTGTATAGACCACCAAAGTTAAGTGCAGATGACCTATAGGAATTCATGCATTTCTTGCATAAACACAGGAGGGAAGAATAATATTAGCTGGAGACTTAAATTTACAAGAAATAGACTGGAATAATATTGATACAACAACATTAGTAAAGAAATTATTCACAACGTATATTCAGGAACAACAATTGCTTCAGATTGTAAAAAAAACTACCAGGTGACAGAACAGACTAGACATTGTTTGTGTTCCCAAAGAAATTACTTTATCTTCAAGTCAAGTTTTACCACTGTTGATGCGCAATGATCATGGTGTTATAAAGGTTAATTTGTTACTAGATAATTCTGCCAAACTGAAATCTAAACCAATGCTCAGAAGGTTAATTACAGACTATATGGAAGCAAAATAGTCATTATATAAAATTAACTGGAGTGAGGTGTTCAGTGGAAAAACTGCAGATGGAATGTGGAAAGTTTTTAAAGAGAAATTGTTTGAGTGCAAAAAATCAAAAAATGTTTAACATTAGGATCTAGGCATACAACATCAGGGGGGATATATTTCCATAAGAATAAGATATCTGATTAAGTTGAGAGACAAAAAATAGAAGAAATAGAAGAGAGGTCAAACTACAACTTTGAAAACTGAAATAAACAAGATGGACAAACAGATTAAGCAGAGTGAGAGACAAGATCAAGAAAATTTTGAAAAAAATGTATATAAAGATATTGAGCATAATAGGAAACATTTTTATAGATGCATAAGATGTGGAAGGAGTAAAGACACAAAATTGATAAACTGTGTGCAGATTCTAAAATTTATTCTCAGACACAACAGATTATAGACATATTTACAAAATCTTATGCAAAACAGTTTGGCTCCACAAAAGGGATGATAAGTAGGTAACCGCAGATACTGGAATTAAATTAGAGTATATTGTAAAAGAACTGCGCAAACTGGATCCAAACAAAGCAAATGGAGGAGATGGAATTAGTAACAATGACCTCAGAACACTTCAGCAAGAACTCATGATACCATTATAGCTATTATTCACTAGGTCATATAAATGTGGGGAGATTCCTCAAGATTGGAGACATGCACCTATTAAACCTCTCTTCAAGGGAAAGGGGAGTAGGACAAACCCAGAGTCATATAGACCTTTAAGTCTACTTTCGTGTTGTGAAAACATAATGGAGAAGGTAATACTGGATACGTTATTGTCAGAACTGGATAGTTTGGGACTTGAAACCATATATAGGTTCATAGGTAGGTACTAGGCTATCGGCCCTGGGGCCTATACAAGCCCAGCCAAAAAGGTACCCTGGCTTTTGCCACCCAAGAAAATTATTTTCCTGTGCCACTGTCGAGCAGAGCCACAGAGGTGATCCCCAGGGTGAATTTCCTATTTCCCATCCAATCATCAAGATTTTTCTTTGTTTGTTTGATATAGATAGGTAGTTTATTCCAGAGTATGGGAAGTCTCTGTGACAGGAATCTATCCCTCTGGCATGTTCTGTTTATTGTGGTGACAAGGTTTAGGTGCCTGGAGCGTGTAGCTCAGAGGGATTGGGATTTCTTTAAGTGGAGCATGTCCAACAGCTCTGGGTTTGATATAGCTTTGTATGTTAGGCAGAGTTCACCTCTGAGTAGGTGATGTGCGACGGAGTAAAGCTGGAGTTTTTTGAGACGGTCTGCATAGGGCATCTGTTTGAGGTCGGGAATCCTCTTTGTGGGATATTTCTGTGGCCTTTCCAGTTGTTGTAGATGTCTTGTGAAGTACATACCAAAAGGGGAGTTGTACTCTATAATGGGTCTAATGAGTGATGAGTAGAAGGGAACAATGACCTCTTTTTTTCTGGATGAGAAACCTTTTGTGATGAGGTGTGCCACTTAGAAGGATTTCCTGACTACTGTGGCGATGTGATTATCAAAGGAGAGACTACTGTCCACCTGTGTCCCAAGGTCTCTTATCAAACTTTCAGTGTTAAGTATACTACTGCCTATGTTGTAGTTCATGGGTACAGAGTTTTTACCAAAGAGGATGACAGTGCACTTTTTGGCATTGAGCTTGAGGCCATGGCTTTGACACCAGGCATCTGTCTCAGTGAGGCCCTTTTGTAGGATGTCCACATCATTAGGAGTTTCGATTATGGCTCCTAGTTTGCAGTCATCTGCGAACTTCGTTAAACAAAGACCTTCTGTGTTAGCCTGTACTTCAGAGCAGTAGATACCAAACAGGAGAGGACCCAGGACTAAACCCTGTGGTACTCCACTTGTCATTGGTCTGAAGTCGGATTTAGAGGTTGCTACTTTCACAGTGTGGGTTCTGTCAGTGAGCCAGTTGGCAACCCATCTTGTGACATAGGGATTTATACCTAGTTTAGTGAGTTTATCTATAATTCCAGAGTGGGGGATGGTGTCAAAAGCCTTGGCAAGATCTAGATAGGTTGTGTGAACCACCTTACCCTTGTCTAAGACTTTGGTGACTTCTTCAAAGAAGTCTATCAGGTTTAGGAGACATGATCTGCCTTTTACAAACCCGAACTGGATGGGGTCCAGAGTTTGGAGATTACCAATGTCTTTGGTTATAAGTTCCATGATGATACATTCCATGGTCTTGCAGACCATACTCGTCAGGCTAATGGGGCGGTAGTTCCCGGGGTCCGTGGTGGCTCCCCCCTTGTGGAGTGGGATAACCGTCGCTGTGCGCCATTCAGCAGGCACAAAGCCTGAGGTGAGGCTATGATTGAACATTGTACTTAGGTGGGGTGCCAGTTTGTTCTGTAGTTCATGTAGAACGTGGCCTGCGATGCTGTCTGGTCCCATGGATGCTGTGTTCTTGGCTTTGGAGAGTGTGGTTTTTACCTGTGCAGCTGTGATTACAGGAACTTTGCATTCTTCCAGTATAGAGATGGGCTCTTTAGGGGGTGAGAGGGGGGGTAAAGTTAGCAGTGAACCTATCTGCCAGGATGTTGGCAATATCAGTTGGGTCTTTATATTTAGTGCCATTGTGCTGTAACTCAGAGGAGATCTGAGTGTTGCCATTGAGATTCTTGACATAACTATAGAATGCTTTGTAGTTGTCTTTAGAATCAGTGGCAATTTTGTTTTCATAACTAGCTTTGGAGGATTTTATCAGGGATCGCAGCTTCTTACTGAGGCTAACCAGGGAGCTCCTCCACACATGGGATTTTACTCTGTTTTGCAACAGTTTCTTCTTTCTGTTGTACAGTTTGTTTATGGCAGGGGACCACCAGATTGGCTTCCTTTTTTTGGAGGATAGCGTCTTGGTTATGTTTGGGATGGCACGATCCATGCACTCATGTAAGTGCTTATAAAATGCAATTGTGTAGGATTCAGTAGTCGTAACTGTAGTGTCCATCTGCATGGGTGTCATGAAGTTCACCAGTTCTGTCTTAAGAAGCATGAAGTTGGCTTTGGAGAAAGTTTTTATCATGGTTTCCTTAATGGGGGGTGGGGGCAGGATGTGGCTATCTAGGGTAATTAGCTTATGGTCGGATCGGACCAATGAGGCGTTGACTTCAGGTGTGGAACACCGGTCACTCATGTTGGTAATGACTAGATCTAGGATATTGTTGCCCCTGGTGGGGGTGTGGATAAGTTGATCCAGGGCATTGGAGTTTATGAATTCCAGAAAGCGTTGAGCGAAGGAGTTGATACATGAGTAGTTTTCCCACTTAATGGTGGGGTAGTTGAAATCGCCCATTATTAGGGTGTTTGGCTGAACCCTAATATTTTCCAGTACATCAAGAAAAGAGGAGTGGGAATCCTGGGGCATGGTGGGTGATCTGTAGCAAGCTACAATTTGGATTGCATTTTTGCCCACAGTTAGTTGCACTTGGATAAACTCGGATGTATTATGCTGAGCAACTAGCCTGGAGGTGTGGATATCCTTAATGAATATGGACACACCTCCGCCTTTGGTGTTCCGGTCCAGGTTACATGGCCGAAAAGTGTGGTATGAGTTATAGCCTGGTAGTGCAGGGGTGCTCTCTGGAGCCTTGAACCAGGTCTCAGTCACTGCACAGATATCGATGTTCTCCATTTTAAGGAGTGCCTCGAGTGAGTGCATTTTGAGATTTAGACTTCTAGCATTGAGTAGCATCACCCTCAGTTTTTGCTTGCCTGTTCCTGTTACGGTAGTGAACTTGTTATTTGAACCTTGCCTAAAAAAGGCACTCTAGGGGTGGCAAGAACCTTAGCCAGTATCTGGAATCCCAGGGGTGACAGGTGCAGGCCATCTCTGGCAAAGCATTGTGGTCTTTCGACCATGTCATCCCAGGCAGACAGATACTGGATCCCTTTAGAATGGCACCAGAAGCTTAGCCAATTGTTGAAGTCAATAATTTTGTCCTTGTACTGCGGCATCATTCTGGGTGAAGACAGAATGCTTCTCAGGGCTAGGGTCATACCTGCCTGGGCTACAAGATCGGAGAGCTCTTCCATGTCTCTTTTCATGTAGTCCAGGGAGGTACGTCTCAGATCATTCACACCAACATGGACAATGACAGAGTCATATTTGTACTTGTTGTGGAGTGACCTGAGTGCGTGGTTTATGTGGCGGATCCTGGCACCCGACAGGCAGCTGTCAGTAACCTTCTCCTTGTTTACCCTGGTGAGTGGGACATCAGTGTGCCTGACTATAGAGTCACCTATGACTAGTGTGTTGGGTACGTTGTTTTGCCTTATTGGCTGTGGTTGAGTGGCACACCGAGTCTGTGGGCTATGTGTCATTTGGGTTGTGTTGGGGGGGGGTGGAGATTGCTTGCATTTCTGCTTTGGAGGTCTCTGTTGCTTGAGCAGATTATTATTGAGAGCCTCCGCTAAAGTTTTTGTGTTTCTATGTGTGGATTTTGGTGGTGTAGATTTAGTGAGACTATGTGATGAGTGTGGTGTGGTGCAAGTGTTTACCTTCTCCTCTTGACTGTCAAGTTCAGTCTTGATTGGCGAGAGCTTTACCTCCAGTTTGGCTAGATAAGTGCATCTCTCACAGGTTGTAGTGTTGGGTGGTAGGAGGAGAGGGTTGTCTGTGTACATGAGGCAATTTCTACATTGCCCCAAGATGCCCAGATTCATCAGATAGACAGGAGAGAACACTAGGAGCTGACCCTTGGACATGCCTGATTAAAAAACTATTTTCCTCTAGATAAGTGAGGAAAGTGAGTACAAGAGCTGTTTTTCTCTAAGCAAGTGAGAAAATTAAATACCAAAACTGTTTTCCTCTAGGTAATGAGGAAGGTTGAGTGCTGTAGTAATTAGTAGCTTATTTAGTGCTTACAAGTTCTGAACAAGTGCTGGCCACGAATAAGCAAATTCAAGTGCTAAAACTAAGAATCTGTATCTGGACTAAACTAGTTACAGGAAAGGAGGGAAACAAGTGCAAATGCGGGCTTTTAAATCAGAAAGTTGAGAGAGATGGAAAAACTGCCCAAATGGCCAATAACTACAATTTCTGGGCCAGAACCACTCCTTATGTGGTAGATAGGTTATCTAGTGCGTACCACTACCACTGATAAACTAGAAGGCTTCCCTCCAACACAGAAAGCTTGGGGGGGGGGGGCGGCTCAGAAGCTTACATACAGTCCTGGATACACCACATCTGAATCTAGACTACACTAGTTAGAGGAAAGGATATCAGCATGTATACTTTGAAAATAGATCTATTACCACCTGTAGCATGATGTTTTATAACAATATAATAACAGTTATAAATGAAACATTCTGCTGTGATGTAATTTATATAGATTTAACTTCAGCACTTGACAGGGTCATACACAAAACACTGATCAATAAATTAGTGCAACTAGGTAATGATGTACTCTTGATAAGATGGATAGCTGCACTGCTTACAAATAGGACATGGCAAGTATCATACAGCAACTGGACAGGTGAAATCCTTGGTTACAGTCAGGGTGTCCCACAGGGCTCTGTCCTAGGCCCTTACTTGTTTAGATTGTATCTTTCAGACATAACTTTTTCATCTGAGGTGTTCTACAGTCTATATGCAGACAACCTGAAATTGGGTAAACTGATTACATTTGTTACAGATAAGGCATGTCTGAAAAATAACTTGACTAAATTGACCATTTGGGCACAGGAGAATAATATGCTGATAAATACATCAAAAACTAAACATATGAGATTTGGGAGACATAAATTGAAAGGTGAATATTTAATACAGCACACAGTGATTGAAACTGCAGACTCATTTAAGGACCTGGATATATGGGTAGATTCAGCTATGAATTTTTTAATCATATCAACCAATTGGTTAATGATAGTGATAGAACTATACATTGTATAGAATGATTTATAAAGTCTAGGAAATCAAAAATGATGAAGCCATTGTTTGTTAGTTACATTAGACCCAAACTTGAGTATGAAATAACAACATGTAAACCCTATAAGAAAACAGGCATGAGTAAACTGCAAAGAGTATAGTAGAAATATACCAAGAGCATCCATGGATGTGAAAATTTAAGTTATTATGAAAGACTAAAATATCTGAACTTGTACAGTGTCTCTTACAGATATCAAAGAGGAGATCTTATTCAGGTATATATGGCATTTAGAGACAAATACCTCTGGGTATGTTTAGGGTTATCATAGTACTAGAGAATCATCAGATAACCTATGTAGAAGATTCTATAAGTATGATAAGTGCACTAATTGGTTCTCTGACAGAATAGCTGATGCATGCAACAGACTACCACATTACATTAAAGCAAGTACTAGTTTAGATATTTTTAAGAACAACCTGGACACATTATGGGAACAAATGTTTTGGTATATTGGCAAGCTAGAAGGGCATTAATGCCCGTGCTTGAAATATTTGTATGTATGTATATGTAAGTAAGGCTTCTGTAGTACATGGTTTGATCCCCTCAAACTTCATTCTCTTTTAAGTGACTCTGCCAAGTTAATTCACCAGACACAGTTCTAGGCTTTGTCGCTCGTTTGGTCAGGATAAAACAGACGAACATTTGTGGGTTCTGTTCAAGCAGCTTTAGTGCACGCAAACACATCAGAAATGAGGCTTTGTAACTTAAACTTAAATAAACGTATAAAAAGATTACCACATTTATATATGTTAACACTCTGGCTGTTCTCTCAAAATGGCACTGCTGCCTGCACGTGCTCTTTATTTATATGCACATGCTACATCTGGAAATGCTTCTTAAAGTACATACATACACTCTGATCTACATCTTCCCTGTTTGAGAAACAGTTCATATACGAAATGACAGTATTCAATGGCATGCAATTTACAGAAATGATCTTTTGACATGCAATTATACAGAACTAGTTATCTGACATGCAATCATACAAAATTAGACACATATAAAACAATTATGTCCAAGTTGCTGCGTATTTTACACTAGGTCTAGAAATATGACCCGATCATGTAACATAAAAGTCAGAATTGGATCTAGCAACAGGGACTGCATTCAAGGAAAGTTCAACTTTGGGGACAACTGGGACATCATCAGGAATGGGAATGGATACTGCAACATGTTCTTCGGTATGAACATTGTCAGGGTTGCTCTGAGATCTACAGTCTGCATCACAGGTACGATGCTGCAATGCCATTTCTGATACAGAAAGAAGAGCTCTGCGGCTTCTCCTGTACTCTGTACCCACAGATTCCACTAAGTAGGATCTTGGCTCAGTACATATACCTCTCAATTGACCTATTTGATCAAAGCCTTTCGCCATTTGCATTCTCGCTGTCTCTTCTTCTTTTACCGGATGAAGAAATCTGCTTATTTTATCATAGCTGGACTTCTGAGAAGAATGCTTTTTAAAACGTTGGGCTTTGATTGCTTTATTGTTTTTAGCATTAGGCACCAACAAACTAGAACTGATTGCAAGGATGTTCTGGTTTGCCTAGACAGAAGTCTCTGAGCAGGCGAGCCAAATAGGTTGTCACGGGGTATATTTCTGAGACTGAGTAAATTCAAGAAGATGTTAGTATTGTTACACTTTGACCTCTTCAGTAATTGCTTTGCACTCTGTACTGCACGTTCAGCAAGGCCGTTTGACTGAGGATATTCAGGACTGCTAGTAACATGGATAAAGTCCCACTCTTTAGCAAATCTCTGAAACAATTGACTAGTAAACTGAGAACCATTGTCAGAAATAACTGTGTGGACTACCATGGACTGAGAAATACATTTCATCTTAGTAGTAACAGCAATAGACATTAGGTTAGGTAGCAAACTGATCTCAAACCAGTTTGAATAAGAGTCTACTAACACTAAGTAATGTTGACTGTTCCACTCAAATATGTCAGTTGTTACTGTTGACCAAGGTAATTCACAAATTTGGCTTAGGACGGTGAAGTGGTTCTTTTTGCAAATGTGGCTTAGTACTGTTGCACACTGAACAAGAAGAAAGCACTTTATCAATGTCTTTTAATAGAGAAGGCCAAAATATTAGTCCTCTCACCCTTCTTTTGGTAGCATCAGAACCTGAGTGGCCACAATGTAAAATCTGAATGTAGTCTTGTTGTAAGTAAGCAGGAACAACAACTTTTGGACTTTGAAAATGATACAAACTTCCATCAGTATCTCATCTCTGTCTGGAAAGTAAGGCTGTACTTCTGGTGGTACACAGGATTGCTTTGACAGCCATCCTACATTGATGAAGTGGTTGAGCTTTTGTAAAACTGGATCAGTCTTTGTAAGATCTCTCAGGTCATCAAGTCTTGTGGTTGAAAAATTATGCACTTCCATGACAAAGTCAAAGTTCTCTGCATCAAGCTGTTCTGTGGTATTTCTGGGTGATCTGGATAATATATCAGCCAGATAAAGAAGTTTACCCTTCGTACATACATTTTGAAATTGTACTTTTGCAATCTGAGCATCATTCTTTGTATTCTTGCTGGAGCGGAATGCATAGGCTTCTTTAAAATAGTGACTAGAGGTTGATGGTCAGTTTCTATCTGCATTAGCTCGGCCATGAATATAATCATGGAACTTCAAACATGCGAACACAATTGTCAAAAGTTCCTTCTCAATTTGAGCATGCTGCATCTCAGTTTCGGTAAGAGTTGTAGATGCATAGGAAACAGGTCTGCCCTCTTGAAGAATAACTGCACCAAGACAGAACTTTGAAGCATCACAGGAAAGAACTACTGGTTTGTGGACATCATAGTATCTAATGTAGGTGGGTTAGCACTTTGCTGTTTAAGGTTATCAAATGCTCTCTGGTATTGTTCTAACCATGACCAACCATGCAACATTTTTGCATGTCAGATCTCTTAAAGCTGCTGATAACTCATTAAAGTCAGGATAAATTTGCCCAAATAGTTAACCATACCAGGTTTGGACATGGTCTGAAGCTGGCATCTCAAGAATGGCTGCTTGCTTGGAAGGATCTGGTCGTAAGCCTGTAATGGTAAATAAATGACCTACATAAGTAACTTCTGGTAGTCTGAATTTGCACTTCAGAGGAATGAGCTTTAAATTCACTTCACGCACTCTGTCTAGAACTTTCCTGAGGTTTCTGTCATGCTCTGTTTCACCATTACCTCCAACCAGAAAAGCATCTACTATTATTGTACACAGGTAGCCTAAAAAAATTTGCTCCATTGCATGCCGGAAGACTTCACTGGCAGAATTTATTCCAAAAGGCATCCTGAGGAATGTGTATCTACCAAATGTGGTACTGAATGTGGTCAGTAGTGAAGATCAGCGATCAAGCATTACTTGCCAAAATTAACTCTTTGCATCTAAGACAGAAAAAAAACAGTGGCATTTGGAGGGTTGCAATTTACTCCACTGTATGCATATGATGATGAGGCCTTAAGTCTCTTGGGTCAATGCATATTTTTATCTCTTCTGAATTTTACTTATGAGCAGCTACCATGGAAGATTCCCACTTAGTTGGTTCTGTGACTGGGCAAATCATACCTTGCTGCACCATTTTGCCTAACTGGACCTTCAGTTTGTCTTGCATAGCTACTGGAACTCTTGTTGCTGGTCTGACCACTGGGCTGACCTCTGGGACCAACTTCATGGAGTACGCAACTGGAAGTCTAACTTGTCATCTAACACATCAACATATTCTGAGAAAATAGTATCACTGAAGCTGGAACTGGGACATGTGCTTACATATTTATTTCATTTATTCAGGGAGGTCCACTGGGCTTTGGGGCCCGTTTTCAGTGGAGGCCCGGGGAGAAAAGCTCCACAAAAACAACAGTATTTATTACAAAAAGAATTCAGACAAAAATATTACAATAATTAAACAGGAAGTTACAAACAGAATACAATACTGATGACAGATGGCAAAAATAGCAATTATTAACGGTTTCAGCAGAAAAAGAAAAAAAATAAAGTAAAGCATTCAGGGATTATGAAAGTAGGAAGATATAAGTAGCTAATACAGCTAGTATTCTAGGAGAGGCTAAA
Organism: Protopterus annectens; assembly: GCF_019279795.1. Taxonomy (NCBI): domain Eukaryota; kingdom Metazoa; phylum Chordata; order Ceratodontiformes; family Protopteridae; genus Protopterus; species Protopterus annectens. The sequence continues at coordinate 634,153,573 of NC_056736.1, read as the reverse complement.
AAAAGAGTTTAGTTGAGAATGGAGGTTAGCCAGGAGAGAAGGAGGAGGATGGTTTGAATGGAGTAGGTTGAAGAGTGCAGTTGCAAATTCTATTTAGACAGAGGTGGGAATGAAGTAGGGCTTTGACGTTTTCCAGGTTGTTGCAGGATCTTAGAGAGGTGGGTAGGGCATTCCATTTTTTAGCAAGGGTGAAGGATAAAAGCATTTGGCCAGCTGGGTGCTTAGGTTTATGTACTGTGATCAGGTTTTGTTGAGAAGATCTAAGGGATCTAAGGGGGGGTATAGGATATAAGAATGTTGGAAAGAGCAGGACAGTTAGTTGGATGGAACAGTAATTTATGGGCTTTGGTGAGTTGGAGAAAGGTAAGATGATTGGGGGGTTCAAGCCAATTTAGAGAGTGGAGGGAGGAGCAGTGATGAGTGATGGACTTGGCACTGGTAGCAAATTTGGATATTTTGTTATAGCATTGTTCCAATTTGGAGGTAAGACTGGATGATAGATTAGTGAGCAGGGGAGCACCATAAAGTACAGAGGGAAGGAGGTAAGTAGAGGCGAGGGTTAGCCTAGTGGAAGGAGACAGAAAGTGGTTGTTTCTGTACAATAAGCCAAGTTTTATGTGTGTTTTTTTTTTTATGTTTAGCTGGATATGATTATTGAATTTCAGCTGGTCATCAATTATGACACAGAGTGGAGGTTACTATTTCGATAGTGGAGTTAGATAGGCTGGTAATATGAAAGGAGGTTTTGTCAAGTGGTGAGGATTTGGCAGGGGGGAAGAGGAGGATCTTAGTTTTGCTGGCATTAAGGGATAGGTGATTTTGGAACATCCAATTTTCAGTGGTTGAAAATGCAGTTTGGGTTAGAGCTTGGAGTTCTGCTTGGTTAGAGGCATGGCAGATCAGAGTGGAGTCATCAGCGTATTGAACAATTGTGGTGTTGGGGATGGCTTTGTGGAAGTCGTTAATAAAGATGTTGAATAGTAATGGGCCAAGAATGAAACCTTGAGGGACTCTGGTAGGTGTAGGAAGGAAGGTAGATGTAGCTTGGCCCCATTTCACAGCTTGGGATCTGTTTGAGAGGTAGCTAGTGAACCAGGAAAGAGCTTTTTGGCTAAGGTTGAGGTTAGAGAGATGGTTTAGAAGGAGGGAGTGTGAGATGATGTCAAAAGCTTTAGATAGATCTAGTAGAACAGATGAGACTAAATTACTGGAGTCATGGGCTGAGTTCACAGAGTGAAGGAAAGAGAGAAGGGCAGTGTTGGTACTGTGTCCAGGGCGGAAGCCGTGTTGGGTGGGGGAGAGTAGTTGGTGTTCAGTAAGGAAAGGCAAGAGCTGCAGGTGTATACATTTTTCGAGGATTTTGGATATAGGGGAGAGGATGGCAATGGGGCAGAAATTAGAGACATTACAGTTCTTGCCACCTTTGTGAAGTGGAAGAATGAAAGCAGAACGCCAAAGTTTGTGTATACAGGATTCATGTAGAGACCTGTTTATTAGGATGCTAATAGGTATAGCAATGGAATCAGAGGCTATCTTTAGGAAGGAGGAAGGGATGTTATCAGGGGCATTTGAGCAAGGTTTGAGTTTGTAGAGAAGTTTCTTTATTAGGTTGGTTGGAACAGGTTTGAGTTAAAAAATGGGGGGGGTGGGAAGGGAGAGGAAGGTTGATATGGGTGGGAGGGTTGTTGTTAAAAGTCTTGGTTAGTTCAGCGATGGAAGAAGTGAAGAAGGAATTGAATAGAGAGGCAATTTCAGGGTCAGATTTGCTGGAGGGGTTGTTTTTAGTACCAGGTGTAAGGAGGGAGTTAATGGAGTTCCAGAATTGTTTTGGATTTCTTGTGTGGTTTTCTTGTAGTTTGATGTAGTAAGACTTTTTATCTCTAATGACTAGTTTTTTGGCCAGGTTTCTTAATTGCTTAAACTGGAGGAAGATTTCAGACAGTTTGTGTTTTAGGTAAGCTTTCCAGGATTTGTCTCTTTGGTGCATACTCTTTTTTGTCTCTTTGGAGAGCCATGGGGTGGGTTTAGTTTTGATTTTTTTCTTCTTATTGGAGCTTGGGAGTTAAGGATAGTTAAGAATGTAGAATTGAAATATTAAATGGCTTCATCTAGTGGCAGTGTTTTTAGGGGGTTCCAGTTAGTTAGTTTAAGGGAGTTAGAGAAATAATTTTGATTAAAGTTGGTTAGGTTACGTGTCTGAATGAAGTGGTGAGAGTGAGGGGAAGTGGGAGTTGCTCGAATAGAGAAGGCAGGGAGGTGGTCTCCTAAAGGGTTGGGAATTACAACAAATGAAATAATTTTGTTAGGATGGGATACAAGTATCCAGTCTAGTATGGTGCCAGGGGGGGTTGGGTTTATTAGGTCTAGTAATGGAGTTAGTGAGTTGAGAGAAGTTGAATAGAATGATGGTAATGGAGGGATTAAGATTATTGATTTTTCCCCAGTCAATGTTTACATCTCCCAGAATAAAGGTTTCTAATTTGATGTTAGAAGAGGAGAGGATGTCTTCCAAAGTATTTGCATTATTACCAGGAGGAATACAGAGGGAAATAATGCAAATGTTTTTGTGGATGTTCACTTTTAGTATGCCAATGACTAGTTCTGCATTGTTGAATGATGGGAGGGAGTTAGGGTATGGGGTGATAGTTAAGAGGTTGGAGTAGATTAAAGCAACTCCTCCACCTCTTTTGTTAGTGCGGTCAGATCGGAGAGAATGAAATCCTGGAGGAAAGAATTCAGAGTCACTGATGTGATGTTTTAGCCAGGTTTCAGAGATGGCTACTATGTCTGGGGAGTTATGGCTAAGCCTGGCATGGAAGAGTGTGAATTTATTTTTTAAGGTTCATGCATTAATAGTGAGGATCTTGAGATTTTTATTAGTATGTTTACTGTTGGAGCTGGGCAGATTTATTGGAGAGAAGTTAGATGGGGGATTTGTAGGAGAGAAATTAGGGCCTGGATTGGGGTGAATATTGCCAGCTAAATGAAGGAGAGTATAATTGGGGGTAAGTTTATTAGGTTTGTAGTTCGATGGGTAATATTGGTAGAGGTTTGGTTTAAGTTTGTGGGTGTTATTAGGGATTGGAAGTAGTTTTATTTTGAAGAGAAGTAGAGGGTGGGAAGTGATTAAAGAGGCAGAGGTTTTGTGGAAGTGGGGGGTGGGCTGATTTTGGGGTGTCAGAGGAGGAGAGAGCACATGAAAGGTAGTGAAGGAGATTAGATGGTATAGTAATGGTAGATGCAAGATGAGAGGTGAGAATAAAAGGACTTTGATGGAAGGCTATGCATGGTAATAGGAGAAATGAATGATATGGGAGGAGAAGGTAATTGAAAGTTGGAGTGTTAGGGGTGTGGGGAGGAAGTGGGAGGGGGATAATGTGAAACCTGATTGGTCAATGACCAGGGAGGGACTAATGGAGAGTGTAATGTGATTGGGAGGAAAGGAGGGAGGGACTATAAGGTGAGGTATAAGTTTGGAGGTACTGGGGGTGGGTGGGTATTGGTGGTGGGGTAGTGGAGCGGAGTGAGCCTGCAGGGCGAACAGAGCGGATAGAGCAAAGAAGGCGGGAATGGCTAGAAGCAATCAGTAATCTGCTAGAAGGAGAGCTACAACAGGGGGTGCAGGTAAGAGGGCTATACCCTTTAGAAGCTTAGTTTCTTAAGATTTGTTGGGGAAGGAAAAGCTACTCTGTTCTAAAAAAGTGAGAAAAACAGTAAGACTGTGTGAGATTACAAAGTAGACAGAGTGGAGAGGTAAAATTACAGCAGTCTTACAGAGGGGATGGACACTGTCTAGAACAAGTGTATCTAGGTGGTGGGATGAAATTACGGTTATTCTTGGTAAGGGCAGTGGTTAAAAAGAAAAGAGAGAAAGGGGATGGAATGTACAGCTATGCTTGGTGAGGGCAGGGACACTGTCTGGGTAGAGTTGGTTCGAGGGGAAAAAGAGGGAGGTTAGTTGCAGGGCTTATTTTTAAGAGGGTGCTGCCACCTAGTGGAGAAAAGAGGGAGGTACACTAGAAGAGAAGAGGTACTACTAAGAGGTACGGGATATGGAGATAGGATAGAGGTGGATTATTATGTGGATTATTATTAAACGAGGATGGGGTTGGGGGGGGGCCTGTGCAGTGACCAGAGGTAGGCTGCTCTCACGTGTGCCAGGCAGGGTGAAGCTCAAGTAAGGTAGATACTAGTAAAACATGTAAAACAGATAACATACACTGAGTCTCATTGGGGAGAATAAGATCGCAGTAAGCTTAAATGATATCGCGCAGACTGTCCGCCGCTGCCTTCTCTTTTGATGGGAAGGATATTCTGTTTGGCAGTGCAGAAGGGGAAAATAAACACCTTGGGAAGCAGCTGAAAAGAAGAGTGAGAAATATCAATGGTGTACATGATGTACTTATTTGGTAAAAGAAAGCAGTTTTATTCTTAAACTGTCTCTGAGACCTAATAATGACTGCACAGGTCTTCGGACTACATAAAATTGCAAGCTGTAGCTTTTCCCAGCCGAATAGCATGAAAGTGCTACTGAACCTTTGGTTTGAATCTCTTCACCTCCATAAGCACATGTTAAATAAGTAACAAATACTAAATAAGTACAAACAGGTAGATGCAATAATAAAATATGTACTAGATCGGCAAGTCTTCTTTCAGCTTTTCCCGGTTAGGGGTCGCCACAGCGGATCACCTGTCCGCTGATTGGCAGCAGAGTTTTACAGTGTCGAGTTGCCAGCCCGACACCCAACCTTCCATGGAAAGCACACACACTCATGCCTAGGGCCAATTTAGAGTGTCCAATCCACCTACAGCATGTCTTTGGGATGTGGGAGGAAACCGGAGCACCCGGAGGAAACCCACGCGACCACAGGGAGGACATGCAGACTCTACACAGAAAGCACCCCAGCCGAGAATCGAACTGGAGAACCTCTTGTTGTGAAGCAGCAATGCTAACCACTGCACCACTGTGGCCGCCCGTACTAGATAGGCAATACTAAATAAAAATAATGTTGTAGATTATAACTTTTTTTTTAATCAGGTCGGATTAAGGTAAAGAGTGAGGGTCAGGCAGAGGGTCAGAATATTAGAAGCAAGCATATGCTTAGAAGAATTGTGGTGTAGGATGGGAATAGTTAAGGGTGTAGAAATACATGAAGTTTTTTAGTTCTACGGATCTCCAGATTTAGAAAGGAAAGGCCCTAGAGAGTGGATGGAGCTCACCTGTTAGGAAAGGAGCAGGGACAGGTCTGATTATAAATAATTTTTTTTTAGGGTGTGTTTGAATTTGTTAAAGCACTCAGTAGTAGTAATGTCTGTTGGCATAGATTTCCAGAGCTTGGTGGCAGAATGAGAGTATAGGCACTGTCCAGCTCTTTTGTTTGGAATATAGACAGTTAGGAATTGTTTGTTTTCAGAGCAGAGGGTTCTGGTAGGTATGTAGAGTTTTAAGGCAGATTTTTTAGAACCAGTGTTAATTTGACACAGTATAATTGGTTATGCTTTGTAACAGCCTTAGAGTACCTGACTGACGGCAGTAATCTTTATAGTCTGGGGAGAGGGGACACAGCTGGTGAATCTGTGCCAGCCTTTCCCAGGTGTGTGTGTGTGTGTGTGTGTGTGTGTGTGTGTGTGTGTGTGTGTGTGTGTGTGTGTGTGTGTGGGGGGGTGTGTGAATGCAGATATTCAAGTGTATGTGCCAGATACTTGGAACTGGGACACAGTGCTCTAAGGTGGGTCTTATTTATTTTTATTTATTTTATTTGACATTTGTTAACCAGGTTAGTCCAACTGAGTCAGAGGTCCATTTTCAGTGGAGACCCAAGGAGAAAACCTCTAATACAAATCAATACAAATATTTATGAAACTTACATTGGAGTTTAACAACAAGAATAAGTAATAGGAGGACAAATACAACTGTTAACAAGCCTACGGCAAAAGTTAAATACAAGTCTTGATTCCACTAGAAATCTATACAAAATTTATATACAAATGATAATACAGGTTATGTAACAAAAAACTGAGGATATTTATATAAACTGCAGACTGAACAATGAACAACAGATGATCTACATAAATATACTATGTAGGATCCTGGCAAGGGCAGGACCATGAGTTGGATAAGAAGTTCTTTAGCTCTTTTTTTTGACACTGTTAGAACTGTCAGTGTGTTTGATGTTGCTAATATTATAGGGGAGTTTGTTTCAGGCTTGTGACACAGAGTATTTGTATAAGAGTTTGCCAATGTTTTTGTTGGGTTTTTACATTTCTAGGAGCTGTTGGTCTGAGCTGTGGAGAGAGTGATTTGGGGTACAGAAGGATACTAGAGTAGAGAGGGAGGGGCAGGCATTAGGTTTGTTAAGGATGGAGTGTGTAATGTGTAATTGTGATAGAAGCAGTTGGGGGAATTCAAGCCATTGAAATTTCTTGACAGCAAGACAGTGGTGAGAATTGTAGAGCTGGCTGGAGGCAAATCTAGCTATTTTATTATATGTTTGTTCTAGTTTAGTGATTAAAATGGTTTGTAAGTTTCTAATATTGGAGTGGCATAGAGAAGGCAGGGGAGGAGGAATGCCTGAGCTAGAGAGAGTCTGGAGTCAGATGAAAGGAATTTTCTGTTCCTATACAGTAACACCAGTTTTTGATGACTCTTTTTAATACACTGTTGAATGTGAAGGTCAAATTTAAGTTAATTATCAATTGTGGTAACAAGGAGCTTAATGTGAGATTCTGCTTTGATGATGGTGTTGTCACATTATGAGATGGTGAAGGTGGTTTTGTGATAGGAGAGTGATTTGGAGAGAAACAGAGGGAGTTTTTTTTTGGGGGGAGGTTAAGATGAGTTGGTTTTCTGTTAACCATCTTTCAACAGTGAGAAAGAGTTTTGGGTACGTGAGTGAAGGTGAGTGATGTTGTCAGAGAAGGAGATGAGAGTAGAGTCATCAGCATATTGTATAAGAGAGGAGTTGCAGCAGGAAGAGTGGAGATTATTAGTAAAGATATTGAAAAGAAGGGGCCCAAGAATAGAGCCTTGCGGGACACTTGTTTGGATAGGTAGGAAGGGAGAGCAAGAGGTGTGCCATCTGACAAACTAGCTGGAGAACCAGTGAATAGTGGAGGTGGAAAGGCTGAGATGAGACAGTTTAGTAAATAGCTTAGTGTGGGAAACTGTATCAAAGGCTTTTGAGAGGTCAAGGAATAGACAGGATACCAGATGGTTGCTGTCTCTAGCCTCCGCTACTGTATGAGTGAAAGATAGAAGGGCACTAACTGTGCTATGGTTTGGCCGAAACTCATGCTGGGTAGAGATCAGGAGGTTTTCTTGGATTAGATATTTGAGAAATTGTGTATGTATACATTTTTCAAGGAGTTTAGAGATGGGGAAAAGAATAGCTATGGGTCTGAAACTGGAAGGGTCAGTGGAATTTCCTCATTTATGAAGATGTACTGTATGGAATGATTTCCAGATGGGGACAGTAGATTCGTATATTGATCTGTTTATTAGTATTGAGATAGGGCAGGCAACAGAGGCAGTGGCAAGCTTGAAGAATAGAGGAGGTACTTTATCAGTAGAGGGTGAACATATTTTTAGTTTAAGCAGAAGAGATTTTTATGTAGGCTGAGGGGACTGGTTCAAGTGAAAAGGGGGTTATGTTGGTACAAGTAGCAGAAGCAGTAAGTGGCTTGTTGTTATGGTTAGAATGTGTTAGTTTGCTGATGGAGTCAATTAAATAATTGTTGAGGACGGTGACTGTTTCTTGTGGAGTGTTGTTTGGGTATGGGTTAGGGGTTGTAGGATGTCCAGGGTGCAGGATTTTGTTGATGTTTGTTGCGTCTTGTTTGGGATCTAGAGAGACAGAGAGTCCACTCCCAGTGGAGCGTGTTCCCTTAGTGCTGTTGGGGCAATTGTGTTTGCTGGAGAGAGCTCCATTTGAAAATACTGTGTAAATTCATTCCTGTTTTATTGACCGCCTCTCAGCGGTGTCAGTGGTGAGGATTGAGGCTCCTTGATTACTGGCTTGGGGGTAAAGAGGGGCCATCACACCTACATTGTATAATATAGTCTAAACATGTAGCATTTTAGTAATATATTTTTGCAATACCTTTACAGCCTCCAGCAACTGTAAAAGGGTTGACATTTGTCAGGTTATGTAGCCTACATTATTGTAAGTGACAGTAAGAACTGTCTGATCTTCAGCATCCAGTATGTAGCCATTGTTGAATATTACTGTGATACAGTTTACTCTACAAGATTGGATTGTAAAGGATTTCAGCATTTAGATAAAAGCATGTTACTCTGGCAGTTAGTGCAGAAGACTAAAGCTGCAACTTGTTAATGAGCTACTTCCTGTGGCAAGGCTGGAGGGTTTGAATCTTTCTACCGTCATTTACCTCATGTGTGATATTAAGCAAGTCATGTAACCAGACAGTGCTCTGGCACAATTGGGAATATGGGCTATGCTCCTTAATGGTCTCCACAAATGCATGCCTTGCAGCTATGAATCTTTTGTTGCTGTTTGCCAGTTATTCCCTATACCGTTCAACCTCTTAGTGTAAAAAAATCTGGCAAAGGCCCACAAATAGGGCCAGATTTTAAATATTGCTCTTATATAAACTTAGACAGTTGTTATAGTAACATGATTTGAGTTAACACACATTTTCTCAAGGATCTGAAGTCTGAAACTCAAATGTATGTCATTATTTAGTGACTTCAATTCTTAGATTATCCCAACGATTTGCCAGAAAACCACAAATTCTATAAGGAATAGGCCAAAAATATGAGGCAAAAATCTGGACATTCTGTGAAAATCTGGACAGTTGAGAGGTATGCAATTCCCTATTACACAGCTGACCTATCTGAGGGAGTGTTATGGCAGTATCACTACCACACCAATTTTTTAATGTAACAAACACAATTCATTCTTCAAGGGCAACAGGCACAACATCTGTAAGATGAAGCACTAAATTACAAAGTTGTTTGCAGCAGCAACCTCTGCATTAGTAACATTTTCTTTAATGTGGAATTATTCAGTTAACTTTCACTTCCTCTGAGATTGTGCATATTGACAGAATATGTTATCAAGTGGTTAATATTTTCTTATGCTCATAAATACTTTTCAGTTTAAATAGTGCTACTCATGGCTATAACTTATGGCATGATGTTACTGATCTTTATACAGTTTAATGTAGTTCAGTCAAAGCTACCAATTAAGTACATACAGTTTATTTCTTCATAACAGTAAGGGGTGTACACAGTCAACAAAGTGGCTATAACTGCTGGTGAGGTTGTGAGGACTCTCTGTGGATGAAAGTACCTTCATGCTGTTATCACTTTGTAATTTTTAAATGGTCTTTAATCTGAATTTGCAGGACTAGTGTGTGTGTGTGTGTGTGTGTGTGTGTGTGTGTGTGTGTGTGTGTGTGTGTGTGTGTGTGTGTGTGTGTGTGTGTGTGTGTGTGTGTGTGAATTAAACTGGAACACTTTGGCTACTGTACATTTGTGTGAAACAAATTTGAAAAGTAACTTTGATCATTATTATTAATTTTTTTGACACATACATCTGAGAAGAATGCTGTCAACAATGTAGATAAAATTGCTGGGCTTCGGAGATGTCTAGGGATATAATTGTGCAAATAATCCATTACTGGCCACATGCATTTTCAACGAGTCTGAATTCTAATGCATGTTCAATAAATCTGAGTTTCAAGGGCATCGAAGTTTACTCTTGCTCATGATAAATCTATTTTCAGTGTGAGACTTGTTTGTTTGATGGCCAAAAGTGTTTGTGCTATAAACATTGAAATACGTTTTAAATCAAGTTTCTGTAATTGTTGTAAAAGTAAAGAAAAAAATGGTATGCACACTGAAAAGAATTTATGATAAATAGGGCAAGACAGCCAAATAATGGGACACCAGACAGGCTGTGTGATGAAAGAGGTCCCTAGTCCATTACCCTGCCTAGGGCCCCATTTGACCATGATCTGGCTCTGCCAAGGTCCAGTCACCCATTGTGAAAGTAATGTGTTGCATATCCTTAGAACAAGAAAATGGACTGCTTCAGAAAAATGAGGCATGGAAGCGGTGGGAGATATTGACATCAAATGTAAATACCGAATTGCTTTCAGCTGTAATGAATACAAAAATGTCTGAATGCAATTCACCTACAATGCATACACAAATGGGATGAATAAACAACTTCATTTTTCTCTTGCTTTTTTTTTTTTTTTTTTTTTTATTGCAGCAGAAACCAAGAAGATTGCTTATAAGAGGGCCCAGCACCAGTGGAGAGTTGCTAGGCAGGTGTAGTGCACTCAGAAGTATTATAAATACCGAATATTTTTTTAAATTTTATTTATTTAACATTTGTTGACCGGGTAAGTCGAACTAGGACAGAGACTATTTTCAGCGGAGGCCCAGGGAGAAATGCTCCAGATGCATGTCTTTGGAATGTGGGAGGAAACCAGAGTACCCGGAGGAAACCCACACGAATACAGGGAGGACATGCAGACTCCGGACAGAAGGCACTCCAGCCAAGAATCGAAGTGGAGAACCTCTTGCTGTAAAGTGACAATGTTAACTGCTGCCCCACTGTACCACCACTGCAAATAATATTAAGTAATATAAAATATGTCTGCCTATTAAAAAAATGTACCATTAAGTAATTCAGTCAGTACCAGGCTTTATTTTCATATATTATCACAGTGAGATCAGCATTCTACAGGTAGTAGATAAAACCAGATATGCCACTGTATTGCACTAAACTACTAGGTTCATAGGTATATATACTAGGCTAATGACCATCAGGGCCTTTATAAGCCTAGCTGTGCAACCCAACCCAATTGTGTCCCTATGTATCGTGGAAGTTTATTTGCAGGGGATATGTTAGGAAGGAAGTTTCTAGAAGTTATGTGGTGAGTATGTTCATCTGGGCATTACTGTCGGCCTCCGTTTATCAGAGACATGGGAGTCAAACCAAGGGTGAATTTCTGATTTCTTATCCGTTGGTCAGAGTTACACTTAAATAGGGTTAGAGATGGGCTCTGCTTCACATGGATGGGGAGCCTGTTCCAGAGTACGGGAATCCTCTGAGATGCACATCTGTCACACCAACATGTCTTATTTATGTCACAAGCAAAATCTAAATACTTGGATCTAGTGTTCTGATGCTGTTAATTTTGTAGATGTGCAAAAGGTCCATCAGAACTGGATCCAAGGATGCCTTATATGCTGCACACAGACCGCCTCTCAGTAACCTGTAGGAGACCAAGTATAGAAAAACGGCTTTAAGACGATGCATATAGGATAATGTATTTATATTGGGGGTTCTCCTAGTAATGAATCTTTGTTGGGGTTCCAACTATTGCATTTGCATTTTAATCATTAAAATGTTTTAACATAAGAAGGTGTCTACCTGTACTGTCATCCCATCATGTATGCATTTATTTATATATCTATTTACAAACTTGGTTTTATATACTTGGTTTTGATTTTAATTTAGTTTATATATATATATATATATATATATATATATATATATATATATATATATATATATATTTTTTTTATGTATTGTTTAGGAAGGGTTAATGTAGTTTAATGAACATTATTTAACATTTTTATTGGTTGATTACTTAATTAGTATGTATATAAGCCCTATTAGCATTTAATGCATTATTTCCATCTGAAGAAGTCTGTAGAAGGATGAATACGTATGTGTAGTGTAAACTTTCTTGTGAAGCTGAGGTTTTTATCAGTGACTCCTTAAAGCACTTTGTTTTTTGGTTGTGGTCGTATTTCGAGGGTTGTGTCTTCTTAATTTCTTGGATTGCAGATGCATCTAGGTCACATAACCAACCATCTTCAATTTGCATATCTTACACTATATTAAGAAATTCAATTGTATCTTGAATATGAGAACGCACATACTTCAATAGCGGTTTAAGGTATCTTGTCAAATAAACAGAAAGAAGTTCTGTTAATGATCCTGTCCCCAAAACAATCAGTCTGCCAGGAGGCCTCTCAAGATTGTTATGAATTTTAGGTAGCATATATCTGTCTAGCTGGATCAGTAACTGTAAGATGATACCTTCCTCAAATGCTAAATTACAAACCTATCTATATCCTTCTTAATTATTGGTGTAGGGTCCAAGTGCATCTGCTGATAAAATCGATGGTCAGACAGTTATAATACATGTCCCAATTACTCATAACCACTGCTTCTCCTTTGTCTGCCTTATTAATAACTAAATCCTTATTCTGGCTTAATTTATATAAAGCCTGCTACTGTAACCCTGACAAATTGTCCCTATTAATAATTAGAACTATACAAGAAATGCAGATCCTTCAAAACCAAATTTTGAAAAATCGCAACATTTTTATTAACAGGTGGCACAAAGGAGGATGGTCTAAACCTAAACCTCATGAGAATGCAAGTCTACAAAAAGTGGTTGATCAAAATAGAATATTAAGTTTAAAGTTCTACACAAAGAAATGACATATTGTGCAAAAGTGTATTCAGACACCAAGTAATTAGGAATAAAGCCCATTCCTTTATTTAACAATTCACTTTCTGCTTGTGATAAACGTACAGAAGAAATATTGTGTACATTCTGATTACCATTTATTTGTGTACCATCATCTGCAGTATTGTTTCTAAACTTGTTTCTTCCACATTTATGGTTTTGTGCGCCCCTTCTAGTTCTCCTGAAGAGACATCAATATTCACCTTCTTTGTTAAGGGGGACTGTGAAGGAGTAGACAAACTGGTACCTGTGGCAGAAGAAAACTCATCTGCAGAGGTATCTGAAGAAACATTAGATTTCTTCAGGATAGCTGTCTTTCTTTTACGTTTAAAAGTCCCTGAAAGTGGCACCTTATCCTCAACAAACTGTACTGTTTTCTTATACTCAAACGGTTTACCCAACAGGCAGTCCTTTAAATCCTACTGAAATTTTTTAATCATGCTAGACTTCATATCCTTTTCTACCATTATTAAATTCTTTGATAGTCTTGAAATCTGCTCAGAATATATAATCTCTTGTTTGAATGGTTTAACCATATCACATAACTCAATAATGGTTTTGGTTAAACTTGAAATTTTTGGTTCATAAAAGGAGATTAAAATCTTAACAAATGACATCGAAGCCAACTGCTGGACCTGGTGTTAGCTCCCCTAGTTGTGTGTTTCAGGCATAGACTTTTAAATAGAAATGTATCAGATTTTGCCTTCCGGACCAGGCAATAGTCAAATCTAAGGAACCTGTGAGAAAGCAAAATATAATAACAGTTCCTGAAACTTTCTAAATAGTTTAGGTTCTGCAATCTAAGAGCTATTAGTAAGGAATCAGTGTACTTGTCCAAATTCTTTCAGGTGGCTTGTTCAAAGGCTACAAAGTACAGCACTGTATTTCAAAAATGGGACAGATCAATGAATACTAAACTGGTACAATGAGCTTTCTGGACATGCTGTTTAGAAGCAGATGGCTTAAGGAAAATGTTTTTCTGACTCTGGTATGTACATACACAATGGTCTTAAATGTTGGTGTAATTATTAATGATCTGACCACTTGTTTTGTAGTATTAATTTATGTCCTTTTTATCAAGACTCATGATGGTACATTTACTTATATTAATGGTTAAGCCATTATTATTGCACCATTTTTACCGACCATCTAGGAGAACTTCAGCATCTTGTAGTGGTCACCATCAGCATGTTTGGTCTTTTAGATATCCATGGCTATATCTAAATAGAATATTCCAATAAGTGGCCCCACAAAGAGCCCTGTGGGACACCACTGTTAACTCCTATAGACAAGTAGCCCTCAATCCTGACTTCTTATGCCATGTAGCTTAAAGTACAGTTTTGTACCTACCATAAATGTGATGTTCGAGTGTTCACCCTGCTGCAGTCATCACACTTGGGTTATCCTGCCGTCAGGTGGTCCCGCAGTCGGCCCGAATTCCAAAGTCTTGGTCCGGCGTCGGTTGCTGTCACTTCTTCCCTGATGTCAGTGCGCCAGGGGTATATAAGAGGCATCCAACGCCATCTTCTTCAGTTTTTCTTGCCCCAGATGTCAGGTGCCCCCAGTAGGTGGGCAAATTTACATATAGCTATATAAAAATAAATCAAAACCCTTAGGCACAAGCAAATACACCACAGAGGTAGTACAGGAAAGAGTGGTAGAGTAAAGTTCAGCTGGTTCAGAGGGGATGGAGGGAGGGTAACCTGGACTGCAGCAGGGTGAACACTCGAACATCTACATTTATGGTAGGTACAAAACTGTACTATGTTCATCGTGTTACCCTGCTGCAGTCATCACACTTGGGTTGAATCCCAAAGCTAAGGATGGGAGGTGGAGTCAAACAGGGTTAGAAGAAGGTAGTAGGCCCTGCAAAACTGCAGTGGCAAAACCAGCTCTAGTCTTAGAGTATAGCGGTAAGTGATAGTGTTTGGTGAAGGTGTGTACTGAACTCGAAGTTGCAGCTTCCAGAATATCCTTGGTTGACACTCCCCTGAAAAAGGCTGCTGATGTAGCTGTAGCCCTGGTGGAGTGGGACCTAATGTTAGCAGGTACTGGTTTCCCATGATGTGTGTAGCAGAAACGTATGCAATGCCCTATCCATTTAGAAATGGTCTGTTTTGAGATAGCTTTTCCTTGTGATCCTGTAGCATAGGCTACAAAGAGCTGGTCAGTTTTTCTGAAAGCCTTAGTTTTACCCAAGTAGTAACGTAATTGCCTGTGAATGTCCAAAGAGTGCAGGAGTCTTTCTTCTTTGTTCTGGGGATTTGGGAAGAAGGTGGGCAAGTGAATGGTTTGGTTTAGGGCCACACTGGATACCACCTTTGGCATAAAGGAAGGGTTAGTTCGTAGAGAGACTCTGTCTTGATGACAAATAATAAAAGGTTCCACTGTCATTAGTGCCTGTAGCTCTGAGACTCTTCTAGCTGAGGTTATTGCTAGTAATAGGGCAGTTTTCCATGAAAGAAATTTTAAATCAGCTGAAAAAGCTGGTTCAAAGGGCGGCAGTGTAAGCTTTTCCAGAACAAAGTTGAGATCCCAAGTAGGTGTTGGAGCTCTCCTTAGTGGTCTTAAGTTCTTAGCCCCTCTGAGGTACTGTCTTAGGAGTGGATGTGAGAATAAAGGAGGATCATTGCTGTAATGAGCTGAAATTGCTGAGGCGTGGATCTTAATAGATGAAAAGAAAAGTCCTTTGTGTAACATCTCAGTTAAATATTGTAGAATCTGAGGGATGTTTGGATCAAGGGGATTTATGCCTTTAGCCTGGTTCCAGGCGCAAAATCTTTTCCATTTGTCTGAATAGGTTTTCCTGGTGCTGGGCCTCCTGGCCTCCAGAATGACATCCATAACAGCTTTGGATAAAAGTGTTGGCTGGTTGTTTAGGTAATTTGCCATGCAGCCAGGTTTAAAGTCTTGAGCTGGCTGTGCAGAATCTGATTGTCTCGCTGGGAGAGCAGGTGAGGGATTTGTGGCAAAATCCATGGTGGGCCATGGGCCATGTTCCTTAAAATTGGATACCAATGCTGGAATGGCCAGTCTGGTGCAATGAGTATCATTTGTGGCCTCTCTAATCTGACTTTCAGCAGTACCTTTGCTAGAAGAGGCAGTGGAATGAAGGCATACACTGTTAATGTTTTCCAACTGAATGAGAAGGCGTCCACTTTACAAGCTAGTGGATGGAAGGTCCTTGTGCAGAATTTTTGAAGTTGGTGGTTGTGGGGGCTTGCAAACAGATCTATGTCTGGGCGTCCCCATTTTTGAGCTATCATTGCAAATACTTGTGGATCTAGTTTCCATTTGTGTGGATCCATGATGTTTCTGCTTAGGTCGTCTGCCAATG
This sequence comes from Protopterus annectens, assembly GCF_019279795.1. NCBI lineage: Eukaryota > Metazoa > Chordata > Ceratodontiformes > Protopteridae > Protopterus > Protopterus annectens. Next base: position 634,137,717 of record NC_056736.1, on the reverse strand, counting down.
TGTTTTTCTTTCCTGGCAGGAATTGTGCTTGTAATTGAACTTGGTAAGACAGTGCAGTGTTCCACAAGGTCATTGCTTGCCTGCATAGAGGGTAGGAATGTGTGCCCCCTTGCTTGTTTATGTACCACATTACTGTGCTATTGTCCATCTTTATTATTAGTTGTCCTGGGTGTAGAAGTTCCTTGAAAGCTGTTAGGGCATTCTGTACTGCTAGCATTTCTTTTTGATTGATATGCAGATGCTTCTGATCTGAAGTCCATTTGCGCTGAATGCACTGCCCTACCATGTGTGCTCCCCAGGCATAGTCCGATGCATCTGTTGTCATACTTTTCCTGGCTGTGGGTAAGGTGAAAGGCTGACCCTTGTTGAGGTGACATGCCTGTGCCCACCATAGAAACTCCTGTTGAAGGCAGGGAATGAGTGGTATCATTGTTTCCAAGCTGTGGCTGTGCTGAGTCCATACACTTTTCAGGTACCATTGTAATTTCCTCATATGCAGTTTTGCAAATGGTATTAGTAGTATGCAAGATGCCATGAATCCCAAGGCCTGCAGAATTTTTCTTGCAGGGAGTTGGGTCTTTGCTGTCATTATTCTGAAATACTGAATCAGCTGTCGTTGCTTGACTGGCATGAGATAAGCCATCTGGGCCGTTGTATTCAAGCTGGCACCCAGGAATATTATGTTTTGTGAGGGCACTAGTTTTGATTTCTTTTCGCTTACTGTGTACCCTAGGCAACTTAGAAGTTGTTTGACAAATGCCAGATGCTTTAAAAGAATGTCCTTGCTTTCTGCTTGAATAAGGCAGTCGTCCAGGTATGGGTATATTTGAATTCCTAATGCACAAAAATGTCCAAACTCTGTTCAACCCAATGACACAGCTGCTACACATGAGTTCAAGAACCCACTGGCTGGGTGATATAACGAAACAAACTGAAATACTATTAAAAAAAACAGGTTTATTGCAATTAAAAAACGGTTAAGCGCTTTCATCTAATACAATTTAAACTTCATCAGAACCTGATGAAGTCTAAATTGTATTAGATGAAAGCGCTTAACCATTTTTTAATTGCAATAAACCTGTTTTTTTAATAGTATTTCAGTTCGTTTCGTTATATCACCCAGCCAGTGGGTTCTTGAACTCGTGTGTAGCATCTGTATATTTGAATTCCTCTTTGTCTGCAGTATGCAATTACTGGTGCCAGGCATTTTGTGAAGACCCTGGATGCAGTAGATAAGCCAAAGGGCAGTGCAGAGAATTGATAATGCGTTGAATCTGCAATGAAGCGGAGGTATCTTCTGCAATTTTGTCTGATAGGGACATGCAGGTATGCCTCCTTGAGGTCCAAAGTGACTAGCCAAGCATTCTTGCCCAGCATGGGAAGAAGCTGCTGTAGTGTTAGCATCTTGAATTTTGGTACTTGCAGATAGGTGTTCAGAAATGAAAGATCCAGAATGGGTCTCCATGCTTTGTCCTTTCTTGGGAGTAGGAAGAGTCTTGAGTAAAATCCTTGTCCTTGCTCCTGTGTAGGTACCTGTTGAATGGCTCTCATGTCCATGAGAGCTGTAATTTGTTTTTGTGCCCCTGCCCATTGCTTTGGTGGCAGGTTTGGCATTCCTTTGATCCTTGGTAAGGTATGAAAGTGGAATCTGTATCCTTGAGAGACAATGTTTAGAACCCATTTGTCTTTTGTGATGATGTACCAGTTGTCTGCAAAAAATGCTAGTTTTCCTCCCAAGGGTGTTGCCAGGAGAGATTTGCTTGGTAGTTTGAGGATAGAGTCATTGTGTTTGTCTTCTGCTAGGTTGGGGCCTGTCTTCTCCTTTCTGGGTAGCAGAACCCCATTGGCGAGTTTTGTAAGGGCCCTGTGACTGACCTCTGCCTCTTGGGCGTCTGTATTTGCCCCTCTGTGATCTGTCTGAAGCTGGAAAGGACCAGTTTTCTATTGGCCAATTTCTGCTGAAATGAGGGGGTTGTACCTGCAAAAAATCCTTGACCGTTTGCATAGACTTTGCCTTATCCTCCATTTTCTTTAAAACCTCTTCTGCTTTGACACCAAATAATACATCCTGCTGTAAAGGTGCATCCAATAATTTTGCTTTAACATGGTCAGGGAGGGTTTGTTCTTTTAACCAAGCATGTCTACATATGACAGAGCCAGTAACAGCTGCTCTACAGGAAGCCTGCAATGAATCAAATCCGCATTGTAAAGTATGTTTGTCCACCTGATCAGCTGCATGCAACAGATCCTGCATTTCCTTGAATTCAGACTGTTCTGAATGTGTGCTCATTTTTTGTTTTAATTTCCTTGAATTCAGACTGTTCTGAATGTGTGCTCATTTTTTGTTTTAACTGAGACATTAGGAATTGCTGATATTTCAACATGTGAAACTGGCAATTTAATGCTCTCATAGCCAGAGTTGCTGAGGTGTATATTTTCTTTCCCCATCTGTCTAGGGCTCTGGAATCCCTTTCAGAGGGCACAGGATTTTTAGCCATAGAAGCTTTTGCTCTCTTCGGACCCTGGAAAATTGTTTCTGGGTCAGCTACAGGTCTTTTATAAAGGAATTTGTGTGAGTCAGGTACTCTGTAGTATCTGTCTGGTTTGGCTGGAGCAGGAGGAAGACAGTCTTCATAAGGTGGAAAAGTGTAATCCTGTTCCTCAGAAGAATCTGAGGAGAGTGAAACCTGGTCAGAGGATGCATAATCCTCCTCTTGTCTTGGTCTTTTATCAGGAGGGGGATGGGAACCCCTGATATGGGTAATCAAATCTTCAGCCATCTTAAGCATCTGTTTCTTAGGAATGGGGCCTTGAACTGTAGACTGATGCACAGTTTTCTTAAGTTTTAAAGGAGTTTTAAGCTTAGCATAAGATTTAATGGTGAGTGTAGTCGGTCTGAAGACACCTTCTGCAACCGAAGGTTTTTCCACTGCACCGGTGTCTACTTCTGCTCCGGTGTCGGTATATGGCTGCATTGGCCTAGTAGGCTCCGCTTGGGAATCTGCAGCTGTCTGGGGTTCCAGTTCTGCGGTCGTCAAGGGCTGCGTAGGCGCCTCACTGAAAACCAGAGAACCGGCAACAGGCCCAGCTGAGGCCTCGGAGTCTGGCTTTTTCCTAGGCTGCCTGTCCTTATTCTTGCATTTTTTATGTATGGCGGTCATCTGCTGCTCCGACGGCATGATATAATTAAGAACCAAACCTCCACAACGAACCAAAAATGAAGAAAAAGGAAAACGAATCCAGGCCAACACAGGTTTATTAACGAAACACAGACGAAGGTTTACCTAGGTTTCGTCCTCATAGGACTTCTTCAGAATACTGAAGTCACAATTAAAAACCATGTATATATATATATATATATATATACAACGCCCATCAATCCAATTAAACAATTAAACAAAATTAATCAAATTTAAAGGTATACACATTGTCACTGCATACTATAAAATGCCTACAATAGTTACATAGAATGCAAACAACTTTTGAACATTCTGTTTAATACTGCCTACTAATCTAAATAAAAATATATAAATATATGAATATAAATATATATAAACAGAATATATAAATTGTTGCTAAAAATCTATACAACAACTATAACAATGATAAATATATTGTAACATAAAATATTATATTAGTGAAAAATGTATATAAAAATGTGTATGTAGAGATGTATGTATATAAATAAAAATGTTTAAGTAAGAAAGAAATAAAAAATACAAAATACTAAATCCATTATAATGTTTGCACTACTGCCCTAAAATATGCTTCAATTTAAGATAGGGCTTAATAGAACTAAACTCGTTGATACCAGGATAATTGTGTGCATTTAATCTCAGCTGCCACCTTAATTCACAAACATCCAAGTGAGCATCTGTAATCCTACCTTGGAGTATACTAATAATGTGGTATATCTTGCCAAGTGTCAGGACTGTGAAGCATTTTACATAGGAAAAACTAGTAGATGTTTTAAGGATAGGGTAAGGGAACATCTTTTGGATATGAAACATCTCAAAACTACTAATGCCCTAGCTAGACATTTAATTGACAACATTGGTCACTCTTTTAAGTTTTGTGTTTTACAGCAGGTTAAGACTGACCTCCAAGGTAGGATTACAGATGCTCACTTGAAGCATATTTTAGGGCGGTAGTGCAAACATTATTATGGATTTAGTATTTTGTATTTTTTATTTCTTTCTTACTTAAACATTTTTATTTATACACATACATCTCTACATACACATTTTTATATACATTTTTCACTAATATAATATTTTATGTTACAATATATTTATCATTGTTATAGTTGTATAGATTTTTAGCAACAATTTATATATTCTGTTTATATATATTTATATTCATATATTTATATATTTTTATTTAGATTAGTAGGCAGTATTAAACAGAATGTTCAAAAGTTGTTTGCATTCTATGTATCTATTGTAGGCATTTTATAGTATGCAGTGACAATGTGTATACCTTTAAATTTGATTAATTTTGTTTAATTGTTTAATTGGATTGATGGGCGTTGTATATATATATATACATAGTTTTTAATTGTGACTTCAGTATTCTGAAGAAGTCCTATGTGGACGAAACCTAGGTAAATCTTCGTCTGTGTTTCGTTAATAAACCTGTGTTGGCCTGGATTCGTTTTCCTTTTTCTTCATGATATAATTAAATTTCCTACCAAAGTAATGCCGTGCGAAGTCAAAACAGCGTTTGATAGTTCGTTTATTAAACCTAGCGCAAAACCGACAACCTGTGATGTCGTGGTCTGGGCCTAGGCAAGGAATACAATATGAATGGAAGTCCTTATGAGGTATTTGCTTCCCACAAGAAATGCAATTGTTAACTTTTTCTGACATTGGACTGAGGCAAGAAAATGTTCCCCAACGGGGTAATTAGCTTTATTGAAGACTTCGGACTGAAATTCAAATGGAAAATATCAGGTGTCGGCCGACCAGCACTTGCGAACTGCTTCTGCTTCGGGCACCGCCCGGCAAGAAAGACTGAAGAAGATGGCGTCGGATGCCTCTTATATACCCCTGGTGCACTGACGTCACGGAAGAAGCGACAGCAACTGACGCCGGACCAAGACTTTGGAATTCGGGCCGACTGCGGGACCGCCTGATGGCAGGATAACCCAAGTGTGATGACTGCAGCAGGGTAACACGATGAACATCCAGTGTTTTACCCATTGAAACGTACTGACTGATACTTAATGATTTTTGTTTGTCGGTTATTCCCTTATATGGAATAGTTTAAAATGCCTTAGCAAGGTCTAGATAAGCAGTATGCACAGTCAGACCTTCATCAAGTGCTGCTACTGCTGTGTCTCCATCTCTGCAAACAACACCAAAAGATTGAAAAATTCTCCTTAGAAAACACATACCGTTCATATGTAAAAGACGTAGGTCCACTGTGTTATTTGGATGAGTTCCATTATGACTGTCTCCATGATTTTCCATAGAAGGAACACTTGTGTCTAGTGGTCTTACCCAGTTAACAAATGAATGAATGAATTAATCAATAAATAATACTGATCATGCGGATGTGTCTCAAAATTGTCTAGATCTGACATGACACCCCCGTCACTCTTTGTGAATTAGAATCACTACAGCCTGTCACTATACACCAGGATGTGTCCATGTTACCATTTTGTTTAACATAATTGATTGGAGGACTGTTTGTCAGTTTTTCCTTGATTCATTGTAGCAAACCACCAGATAAACTGTCTGAGCCCATGTAGCATGAGTTTTTAATTTGACTTGTGGTAGCAGTTGTCATGTCCATAGTTATATAAGGCATATAACCCTTGTCTCTACAGCATTCAGGAATATTTTAATGCTTATTATAAAACAGGCACAAGACTTTTTCTGCATGCACCCTAACTGTGTCCTATGGCTGGGAGATCAAGTCATTGTTATTGATCATATATTACATTCCCACATTTCCCTTTCATTTTTCTAATGTCATTAAAAATATCATATTACTATTGAAGATCTGTGTTTCAACGCTACAGGACACAACCGTGAGCTATACAGACTAAGTGGTTGAATGAGTTCAATCTTAAAAACAAAACAAACAAACAAAAAAAAGACATTCTAATAATTTGCACTCATAATAACAAAGAACAAGGCATAAGAGGCAGTCTGCCTGCATCTGGAAAGTGACTCAACAGATGGCACAAAGAAACTCTATCAGGTTACAAGGTAAAGACGGAAAGATAAAGAAAATGGCTATTAGACACCATTCATAATAGATGCCAGCAACAACAGGCTCACCAGTCCACAGGAAATCAAAGGCAGATGGAAGGAGTACTTCCAGCAAATTCTCAATGAAGAAAACCCCACAGAAACTGTACTGCCACGCAGACTGCATATAACGATAGAGGAAGAAGAGTGCACCCTACAAGAAGTAAGAACAGCAGTAAGGAAAATGAAGTCAGGGAAAGCAGCAAGCTCAGATGAGGTCACAGCAGATATAATCAAGATGTTGGGTAAGTTATGAGAGAAATTGCTCCTGAGGGAACTCATGGCATAATGAAGAGAAATGCATATCCCAGATGACTGCAGAATAAGTATATCAGTGCCATTACACAAGAACAAATGGGGCCTCCACAACAGAGGGCAGTATAGAAGTATCAAACTCCTGTCACACTGCATGAAAGTACTGAAGTTGACGGCTAAATAAATATGTGGAATGGTAGAAAGTAAATTAGCAGATGAGCAGTTCAGAGTCAAATCAGGATGTTGCACAAGTGACCAAATGTCTGCAGTGAGGCAGACAGTGGAGAAAAACCTAAGAGATAAGGAAAGCGCCAAGCTGGGCATTCCTAGACTAAAAGAAAGCATATGACAAGGTCCAATGAAAGCTGATTTAGGCAGTCCTGAGATGGTTAAAAACGAAAAGAGCGAGAGACAAACTGAACGATATCCAAGAAGTAAAATTAGATGCAGTTTTATTAGCGCTTTCGGAGGGGTCGGTGCCTATCCTTCTTCAGACAAAATACAAATCAATTAACCAACTTTATATAGTAAAATGAATAAAACTAATTAGTCAATTAAGTCAATAATGATACTTTGCCATTCTTTAAAGAAACATATATAAATCCCATAACAAAGTATATGTGAAGCAATATTTAGAAGGTGGAATGTTATGAAGAATTAAACCAAATCACCAACATATGTATAAAACATATTATTAAAAAGATATGCTATCATGTATATCAGTCGCCTATCTTTTTATTACAATTCAAGCTAATGACGCACACTTATATAAGAAAAAACTCTAGTGGTTGATATTATATTAAAACAAAAACTTATATATGCCTATATGTTTAGCATAGTGTCTCCGTTAAAAAGATAAACTATTAAGGAAATAAGATGTACACTTTTACTACCTACACAGAATGTACGAATCATAGACTCAATTTAATAAATAGAAGTTATGTTCTTACCATAACGTTCCATGTTAGTTGTCTTCTTCTCGCCTTCTTCTTGCTGGATGGGTTTGGAGCCGACCTCGGCTCCGACTCGGCCACTCTAAAAGCTCGAGAGTTGGTTCCACCGGCTCGAGGCTCCCCTTATATCCCACAATGCTAGGCGAGAGTTACCTCAGATCTCGTTTGTAAGCTAACCCCAGCTTATAATAGTAACAAAATGACTATAAACAGAGTCCACCTCTAACAACAGGGAGAAAGAAGGGTGACCTACATCCTGATTCAGGAAATATGCAAGCAGCATATGCCTAAGAAAAGAGGTGGTAGAAAGAGAGGTCACAATCACAACTCCTCTAGGTCTGTCCAGGCCAGGGGGAAGGAGGGTGGGCAAGAAGAAGCGAGAAGAAGACAAATAACATGGAACGTTATGGTAAGAACATAACTTCTATATGTTAAGTTGTCTATCTCGCCTTCATTCTTGCTGGATGGGACCGCCCCTAGCACCTTGTCCCGGGTGGCCTAACGGAACAGACTCCTGAGAACAGTGGAACCAAAGTTAGCTCTATGCCTAGAAGCTAAATCCAACTTATAATGAGAAATGAAAGTGTGAGGAGTAGCCCAAGTAGCCGCTGCACAAATGGTGTCAATAGGCAGTCTGTCTTGGAAGGCTAAGGAAGTAGCCAAAGCTCTGGTAGAATGGGCCTTAGGTTTATTAGGCAGCTTTTGGTGTCTAATCTCATAAACAAGGGTAATCAGAGATGTAAGCCATCTAGATAATGATACCTTTGAAACTGAAAGTCCCTTTCTGCCTTCTGCATAGGAGATAAACAGTTGGTCAGATTTTCTGAATTGTTTTGTTCTATCCAAATAGTACCTCAACTGACGATGAACATCTAGCCAGTGTAATTTTTGTTCAGACCTATTGGAAAATTCTGGAAAAAAGACAGGGAGGTCAATGCTTTGATTTAGATTTGACGTTGAGACTACCTTAGGCAAAAAGGACGGGTTGGTTCGTAAGGATACCCTGTCCTTATGGAACAATAGATAAGGAGGTCGACAGCTGAGTGCATGAAGTTCTGAGACTCTTCTAGCTGAAGTAATAGCTACCAGAAAGAGAGTCTTCCATGATAGCAATTTTAATGAACAGGAGGCTGCAGGTTCGAAAGGGGGAAGAATCAAAGAAGTAAGAACTAAATTTAGGTCCCAAGGAGAAGGAGGATTTCTTATAGGAGGTCTGAGAAGAAAAACTCCTTTCAAAAGGCTTTGCAAAGCTTGTGGGACATTAAGGCAGACTCAGAAATACCCACATGAAAGTTAGAGATAGCTGCCAATTGAACTTTAAGAGTAGAAGGGGATGAACCTGCATGGAAGAGTTCAGCTAGAAAATCAAGGACTATTTGGATGGAAGCAGTGAAAGGATCTATGTCCCTTCCTTGAGCCCAATATGTGAAGCGTTTCCACTTACTCAAATAAATCTTCCTAGTGGAAGATTTATGGGAAGCTATCAAAATATCTCGAACAGAGTGAGATAATTGAGGAAGCCTGGCTAAGGTTGGAACTGGAGGAACCAAGCAGTGAGGTTCAGAGAGGGGAGGGAGTGATGTAACTGACCCGATTGATGGATCAAAAGATCTGGAACTAGGTCCAGATGCCAAGGTCGCTCCAGTAGAAATTGATGTAGAAAGGGGAACCACACCTGTCGAGGCCAGTAAGGAGCAATGAGGATCAACGAGGCCTTCTGAGCGATAGCTTTCTGTATCACTTGAGAGATTAGTGGGAAGGGAGGAAATGCATACAGAAGTCCCGGGGCCAAACTTGGACTAGAGCGTCTCTGCTGGGTTGGCCTGGTAAAGGGAATAGAGTGAAATAATCTCTGCACTTGCTGTTTTGGGGAGTAGCAAAAAGATCGCAGCAAGGCTGACCCCACTTGAGAAAAATCTCTCTCACAACAGAGTCTTTCAGAGACCACTCGTGAGGCATGAGGATAGCTCTGCTCAATTTGTCCGTGATTTGATTGGACTTCCCGGGGATGTGCGTTGCTATCAGAAACCGCTGAGAAGAAATCGCCCATTGCCACAATCTGAGTGCTTCTCGACACAGGGGGTAGGACCTGGTTCCGCCTTGTTTGTTGATGTACCACACTACAGACATATTGTCTGTCTGGATTGCAATCGTTCCCAAGGGGAGAGAGTCTTGAAGGGCTTGCAATGCTAAAAGCACTGCTCTCATCTCCAGAACATTTATGTGCAAGTGGCATTCGCCTGGTTGCCATGTGCCCTGGACCGTCCTGCCCTGATAATGCCCCCCCCACCCGATCAGGGAGGCGTCCGTTGTCAGAGTAGCAACCAGAGGGGGAGGAACAAAGGGTCTTCCCAACAAGAGCTGAGGGGAAGACATCCACCACATGAGATGATTTCTGCACGCCTGCGTGATCATAATGGTATGGGACATTGGAAGTTGCTGGTATGACCATTGTGTAAAGAGCATCCATTGAAGGATTCTCATGTGGAATCTGGCTAATGGAAGCAGAGGTATGGCAGCCGCCATAATTCCCAACACTTTCAGAACTAACCTGGCTTTGATTCTGTTGTTGTTGAAAAGGAGTGAGACCAGTCTGTGTATGTCTTTTATTCTCTGATCTGTTAGTCTCGCACACATGTCTACTGTGTCTAGATTTGCGCCTATGAAGGTAATAGTACGACAAGGCGACAAAACAGACTTTTCGCAATTTATTGAAATGCCTAACTTTTGACAAATGCGAAAAGTGTAATCCCTGGCCATCAGAAGGAGATGCTTGGTGGGAGCTGTGAGGAGCCAGTCGTCCAAATATGGAAACACCTGGAATCCTTGTCGTCTCAGGTGAGAAGCTACCACTGCCATGCATTTGGTAAACACCCGGGGGGCAGTGGTGAGACCAAAGGGCAGGGCCCTGAATTGAAAATGACTGGTTCCCAGCCTGAAGCGGAGGAATCTTCTGGAGCGTCTGTTCATTTTATGTGATAGTACGCATCCTGAAGGTCTATAGAGCACATCCAGTTTCCTTTTCCCAATAGGGGAAGGATGGACTGCAGCGTGACCATCCGAAATCTTGTTTTCTTGACTGATCTGTTCAAGATACTGAGATCCAAAATTGGTCTCCAGTCCCCTGTTTTCTTTGGAACTAAAGAACCTTGAGTAGATTCCGGATCCTTGCTGGTCTGCTGGAACTGGCTGAATTGCTCTTTTTGCAAGCAGTTTTGAAATTTCCAAAACCGCTAGATCCCTTTGAGCGGTGGAACATCTGGAAGGGATTTTTGATTGGTTGAATGCGAAGAAAGGGGATAGAATAGCCTTGAAATGACGGACTGTACCCATTTGTCTTGAGTCAGGGATAGCCAGGCTTTTGGGTACAGTGACAACCTTCCCCCGACTGCCTCCGAAGGTGGGCAGTCGGGCAACACCTCAGGGATGCTGAAAGGGCTTATCAGAGAAGGCTTCTCGATTGCCCTGGTTTTGGAGCCCCTGCCTCGAGGGCGTCTACCATTGTTATTCCCGCCTCTGCCTCTGGCGGGGTAACGACTTTGTGCGTCAGGCGAAGTCCCTTGAGATTGTTTACGGAACCACATTTTCCCACTTTTCTGGCCTTTGGGGTAAGGCCTAGAAGGAGTAGAAAAACGGACTCCGACGGCAGAAAGAGTCTTGCCATCAGTCTCGCACCTAGTCAAGGTTTCTTTCACTTGAGGACCAAAGAGAGATGATCCATCAAACGGGGAGTTAGTGAAAGACGTCTTGAAGGGGGCCGCAAAATTGCATAGCCGCATCCAGGCATGCCTACGTAAGGCCACCCCTGTCCCTGCGGCCCTACTCGCTCCATCAGCCGCATAAGAAAGGAGGCGCATGGAGAAGTTGGCTATGGAGTTAAGGGTAGCCAGCTGAGTGTTCATTTTATCTTGAAAACCCGCAGCTGTAGGATCCTTCAACATGTCACTCGCTTCTTTAATCAAGTCCCTTTGAAGACGAGTGAAATGGCACAGGTAGTTCAGCGAACGCATAGTAAATGTCGCTGACGAGAACATCCGCTTCCCGTACCTGTCCATGGACCTAGATTCCTTGTTAGGTGGATGGACAGGTACTGAAGGATCAGCTAGTTCCTTCTTAGTGGCAGCAGCTACCACCATAGCATCCACAGAAACTCCTTTTGTCAAGAACTGTTTGTCTGCTGGTGCCGTTATGAATTTGGAGGGTCTCCTGGGAGTGGGGTCCACTGAATCAGGAGCCGTCCATGCCTTTTAGCAACCACCTGCATGAGGGGTCAAGGGGGACACCCAGGAGGTGGAAGGGCGAGAGCCAACGCCTCAAGATACACAGATTCATCCTCCGAAGGGTTAAGGGCTGGCCAATTTCCCCTCTGCTTCAGGATCTCTAGAATGTCTGCAAAGGAGACATCTTCAGAAGGGGAACGGGGGGAACCCTCGGAATCATCTAAATCTGTGTCAGATGTGATGGACTCAGGTGAGTCAATGTGTTTCCTCTTACACTTCCTCTTCCGAGGGGGCTCTTCTGCGAAATCAGGAGAGGCCTCGGAAGAGGATGAAATCCCCACAGGGGTTCCTGAGGAGCTGGCTCTCTGCGGTCCGGGATGAGGGAGTGAGTCGACTTGACCTGAGGCACCATAGAGGGAGGGGCGGACGGAGCCGACTGTGGAGTAGAGCCAGGCTCTAACACACTCCGCATGACCTCGAACGCACCCCTGTCAGGCAAAGCCAGAGGTCCCCGCTCCGAGAAGCTGAGAACCTCCCTCGGCACCGACAGTGATGGCTCTGAGGCCGATGTCGGAGCCGAACTCACCAGCGCCGAAGCTCCGAGAGGAAGAGCGGGGTCGGACAAGGGTCCGATGCCACTCACCCCCTCGGAGCCGACGATGGAAGTCCGGCGCCGAGATTCTTCTAAGGAAGAAATCGGAGCCGACGATGGAGCCGAAGACAATTGTATCGGCTCCGACGCTACCACAGTCTCGGTTCCGACACGACCCGGCTCTGAGCTCAACGGAGTCGGAGGAGGAATATATTGATGGACAGGGGCAGGCACCGACTGATGAGTCGGGCTCTGAAGCATCTGGGCCAGTGCCTCGGACTTAAGAAGTCGACTCACTACCCTCTGAAGGTCATGATCCGACAGCCTCGATGACCTAGAGGAGTGAGATTTATGGCTCCGTTCAGACAGCAGGGGAGATCCTGGAGCCGAATGAACGGAGCCAAGGGATGGTGACCTGGACCTCTTCCTCGATGTCGGCTCAAGATCTGGTCGGAGCCGACACGGAATCTCTAATACCTCGGCTCCAGCCGAGCAGAGGGAACCACAGAAACTGTGGACTGAGACTCATCGGCTCCAGCCGGAGCCGATGTAGGCGGAGGTTTAGAAGCCTTAGGTCTCGGCTCAGTTGCTGGAGCCTAGAAGGCTTGGAGGGCTTCCCTGAAGACACAGTAAGGGAATCCTCAGGCTTGAGTAAACCTCTTAAAATTAATTTATTTTTCTTTCCTGCAGGACCCTGGGACTGAAGCCATGGCAAACAGCACAGGAGTCCTGCAGGTGCAAAGGCCCCAGTAGACACAAGAAGTGTGACCGTCTGTCAGAGACATTTTCTGACAGCACGCATCACACTTCTTGAAGACTGAGAGCTTTGATTCTTTAGACATTCCGAAAGTGCAATCACACACACAGTCAAAAACACACTGATTACACCCTGTCTAGTTTTAGCTTAAAATAAAACAACTGACTAGGTTTTAAATTAAGAAAAATAACACACACACCCACTACGGAAGGAAGAAGGCCTGAAGGCCCGAGGGAAGAACTTAAAGTTCTTGTGGGGAAAAAACAGGAATTTTAAGAAAAAGGGGCAAGAATTCCTCTAAACTAAGGGAAATAAGTATAAAATTTAAAATTAAAGGGGTTTAAATACACTAACTTTACAAGAAAGTCACTTACCAAGAACCGGTAGAAAACCAACACCTCGATAGCTGTAGCGGCAAACGAGATCTGAGGTAACTCTCGCCTAGCATTGTGGGATATAAGGGGAGCCTCGAGCCGGTGGAACCAACTCTCGAGCTTTTAGAGTGGCCGAGTCGGAGCCGAGGTCGGCTCCGAACCCATCCAGCAAGAATGAAGGCGAGATAGACAACTTAACATTGTATTATAAACGGCAATAGCCCATCAGTGCCTTTCAGGCATAAAATATTAGAGGAACACTAACCATACCTTATATCAATAGCTTGTTCTAGTGTATTAAGTCCACGAAGAAGGACAAATTAATCAAGAACCATAATTGCAATAACAACTATGTTATGCCATTTAAAACCTTTTAGAAATTAAAAAATGATAAATGAAATTAATAAGAATAAGAATAAAAATAAAAATAACCAAAATTTATACTAATACGTATCTAACCCTAAATTTATATATTAACTACAGAAAAAATAATATTAATATATATATTAATTCATTTATATGCTGCAAGAGTAGTTGCATTTAATTATTTTAATATTTCCACACGTTGTTTATGGTTATTAGTGGTGCTGGAAAGGTTCAATTGAGCATCCTAACCAGAATGATTATTAGTTTCATAGTTTCATAATATAGTACTAGGCTATCTGCCCTAGGGCATTTATAAGCCTAGCCAAAGTGTATGTGGCTTTCGCCACCCCATGTAATGATACAAAAGTGTACAATTTAAATTCAGTTTAGTTTACTGTGCTTCTATCTAGCAATGACACAGAGATGACCCCCGGGGTAAACCTACGATCACCCATCCATTCGTCCAGATTTCTCTTGAAGAGAGTCAGTGAGGGGCTCTGCCTAACATGGACAGGTATCCTGTTCCAGAGTGCGGGAAGTCTCTGGGTTATGAATCTGTCCCTCCAGCATGTCCTATTCATATTTGTGCTGAGGTTTAGATCTTTAGCTCTCGTGGCTCTGATGGATTTGGATTTATTGAGGTGGAGCATGTCCATTAATTCTGAATTGGACATGGCCTTGTACGTAAGGCACAGATCACCTCTGAGCAGGCGGTATGCTACTGAATGGAGCTGGAGCTTTTTCAGTGTGGCAGCATATGACATATGCTAGAGACCCTTGATCCTCTTGGTAAGGTACTTTTGGGGTCTCTCCAGCTGCTGCAGGTGCCGGGTGAGGTACATACCAAATGGGGCATTGTACTCAATCATAGGCCTGATAAGGGAGGAATATAAGGATACAATGACATCCTTTGATCTGGATGTGAATCCCTTCATGATAAGGTGGGCAAGGTAGAAGGTCTTTCTAACCACTTTGGCGACGTGGGTGTCAAATGAGAGGTCACTGTCAACTTGGGTCACCAGGTCTCTGATTACTTTTTCCGTACTTAGTGGATTACCACCTATGTGGTAATTTGTGGGTACTTTGTTTTTTCCAAAGGGGATGACTATACATTTTTTGGCATTTAGTTTAAGGCCATGACTCTGGCACCAGTCGTCTGTTTCTGTGAGGCCCTCCTGGAGGATGCATGTGTCAGCTGGTGTGTCGACTATGGTGCCTAGTTTGCAGTCGTCTGTGAACTTTGTCAGCCACAACCCCCCTATGTTTGCCTGCACATCTGAGAAATAAATGCCGAACAAGAGGGGTCCCAAGATAGAGCCCTGTGGGACTCCACTTGTGACTGGCTTACAGTCTGACATAGCTCCTGCTATTCTGACTTTGTGGGTTCTGTCCTTTAGCCAGTTTGCAACCCATCTTGTGACAAACGGGTTTACATTTAAGCTGTTGAGCTTGTCTACGATGCCTGAGTGGGGTATTGTGTCAAAGGCTTTTGCCAGATCCAGGTAGGCTGTATGAACTTCTTTGCCTTCATCGATGGCTCTAGTGACTGTTTCAAAAAAGTCCACCAGGTTTAAAAGACAGGATCTGCCTTTTACAAAGCTGAACTGGGTAGGGTCAATTGTCTGTAGGTCCCCGATGTCTTTGTTTATGAGTTCCATAATGATCCTTTCCATAGCTTTGCAGACCAGGCTGGTCAAGCTTATGGGGCGGTAGTTTCCAGGGTCTGTAGAGGTGCCACCTTTGTGGAGTGGGACCACTGTAGCTGTACGCCAGTGTTCAGGGACGTATCCTGTAGCAAGGCTAAGATTAAACAGCGTTCTTATGTGCGGGTTTAGCTCCTCTAGGAGTTCACGTAGCATGCAACCCGGGACACCATCAGGTCCCATGGATGCTGTATTTTTAGCTTTGCTGAGGGCAGCTCTCACCTGGACAACTGACATTTCAGGGAGGTTGCATTCAGCTGAGATATTTACTTCGTCTTTTGGGGGAGAGGGAGGGGAGAAATTTGCACTGAACCTGTCTGCCAGTATGTTGGCAATATCTGTGGGTTCAGTGTATTTTTTGCCGTTATGAACTAACTCTGCACATATCTGAGGGTTTCCGCCCAGGTTTCTAACATAACTAAAGAAGGCCTTGTGATTATCTTTAGTGTCCTTAGCGATTTTTCTCTTGAAGTTGGCCTTTGATGATTTTATTAGCGAACGTAGTTTTTTGCTAGTGCTGATCAGGGATGCCTTCCCTTTATGATATTTTGCTCTGTCTTGCAGTAGCTTCCTTCTCTTGTTATAAACTTTGTTTATGGCTAGGGTCCACCAGATAGGATGCCTGCCTTTGGTGGAAAGGGTCTTGGTTTTATTTGGGATTGCATGATCCATGCATTCTTGGAGATGCCCATAGAAAGCATTTGTGAAGGATTCAGCAGTGTGGGATGTGGTTTCCACTGGCCCAGGGGGCTTGAAGGATACCATTTCAGTCCTAAGGAGTGTAAAGTTGGCTTTTGAGAAGTTTCTCACTGTGGTCTTTTGTGCTGGGGGTGGAGGTGGGATATGAATAGGGTTATTAGTTTATGGTCTCATCTCACTAGTGAGGGGTATACTTCCGGTGTTGAGCATTTTGCCCCCATGTCTGTGACGATCAGGTCAAGTATATTATTTCCCCTTGTGGGGAGGTGACTAGTTGTTCCATCGCATTTGAGTTGATGAATTCCAGGAACCTTTGTGCTAGGGTGTTGGGGCTTGAGTAATGCACCCAGTCTATGTTTGGGTAGTTGAAGTCTCCCAATATGATGGTATTTGGTGAGACCTTCATATCCTCCAGTGTCTTCAGGAAGGCTGAATGGAGCTCCTGAGATTGTGAGGGTGGTCTGTAGCATGCTACAAGTTGTATAGCAGTTTTGCCTACTGTTAGTTGCACATGGATGGTCTCCGATGCTTCGTGCATTGCCACTAACCTGGAGGTGTGGGTGTCTTTAATGAATATGGACACTCCCCCTCCTTTTGTGGTTTGGCCCAGGTTTTGGGGCCGAAATGCATGATATGAGGTATAACCTGGTAGGGCTGGGGTGCTCTCAGGAGCCTTGAACCAGGTTTCAGTTACTGCACAGACATCGATGCTCTCCATACTGAGGAGTGCTTCGGGAGCCTGCATCTTGGGATTTAGACTTCTGGCGTTGAGCAGCATTACCCTTAGTTTTTTTCCTTTATTGTTTTCTAAGGTGGTGGGTTTGTCTTTTGAGTCTTGCCTAAAAAAAGGCACTATGGGGGTGGCAAGAGCCTTAGCCAATATTTGGAAGCCCAGTGGTGACAGGTGCAAGCCGTCCCTTGCGAAGCAGCGTGGCTTGTCCAGCATGTCATCCCAAGCAGACAGACATTGGATCCCCCTAGAATGACACCAGTATTTGAGCCAATTATTAAAGCTGATCATCTTGTCTTTGTATTGTGTCATCATTCTTGGTGAGGGCAAGATGCTGCTCAGGGTCAGGGTCATACCGGCCTGGTCTACATAATCACAGAGCTCCTCTATGTCTCTTTTCATGTAGTCCAAGGAGGTACGTCTCAGGTCATTCACGCCGGCATGGACAATAACAGTGTCATATTTGTGCTTGCTTTGGAGTGACCTGAGTGCTTGTGTTATGTGGCAGATCCTAGCTCCCGACAGGCAGCTCACCATTACCTTCTCTTTGTTCAGCCTGGTAAGTGGGACGTCAGTGTGTCTGACTATAGAGTCACCTATTACTAGTGTATCAGGCATGGTGTTTCGCCTTAAGGGCTATGATTGTTTGGCACACTGAATTTGTGTACTATGTGCTGCTTGTGCAGAGTTTTGAGGTGGTGTTTTCTTGGATGTCTGCTTTGGGAGCCTCTGTTATTTCGGTAAGTTTTTTATTACAGCCGCCGAGTATGTCTTTGTGTTACTATGTGTTTGGTTTGCAGTTGTGGTTGGTTTCTGTGAGACTGGGTTTGTTGTGTGTGTGGTTACCTTCTCCTCCTGTCTGGTCTTGCTAGTCCTGTGTTGAGAAAGTTCAGCTTCCAGTTTGGCTATATAGTTGCATCTCTATAATGTGTTTGTGTTTGTTGGGAGGAGGAGAGGGTTGTCTGTGTACATGAGACAATTGTAACATTGTCTCAGGATTCCCAGATTAACCAGCTGAACTGGAGAGGACGTCAGTAATATACCACTCGACATGCCAGAATAGTATAAGGGGGTGATGTGTAACTGGGTCAGAGAGAGGACTTTGAAGGGAAGTGGGTATTAGCACGGGTTGTAGGTGGATGTAGTGCTTACATTAGTTTAAGGGTGCTTCACTTAAAAGAAAGGTTTTAGGAGCAAGTGCTAGGCTTATGATAAAGCGAATAGACTGATTTTGTTGAAAGTAGAGCTTTCTTAAGGGAAAAATTGAAGTGCAGACTTGGCGAAGCCAGGAATAGTTTAAGCCTGTTTAACCAGCGCTGCGCTATGCGCACAATTGCGCAAAGCTGTGCAAACGCGGATTTTAAACAGGGAACTTCAAAAGAGCTGGAAATGGTCCAAAACGACCAATTACTACAAGCTCTTGTGCTGAGGTCCCTCCCTCAGAGACAGATAGGCTGCTCAAGGCTTCCCACTCCCACTGGTGAGCAAAGAAACTTCCTTCTATCCAAGTAAGGCAATGGACAACACAGGAACTACACCACAGTCCAGAATACAGCAAAGCCTGTATACTGGTCTAAACTAGTCGAGAAAGGCAGGAAAACAAGGATATTTTTTGGGGGGTTTTTTGTTTTTTAGTTTAAAAAGTACACAGAAATGCAGAAAAAAACAGTAATAAATCACTTACACAGGCTAGCTCACTTTAGTGGGTAGCCTCAACAGTTAAATTAAACAACAAACTTTCGATCAAATGTAACTTTAAGTGCAGATAATGTACAATGCAAAAAACAGGTAATAAAGCAGTTTAAACTTGTTCAAAGTAAGAAAAATAGAAGTTATGTTCTTACCATAACGTTCCATGTTAGTTGTCTTCTTCTCGCCTTCTTCTTGCTGGATGGGTTCGGAGCCGACCTCGGCTCCGACTCGGCCACTCTAAAAGCTCGAGAGTTGGTTCCACCGGCTCGAGGCTCCCCTTATATCCCACAATGCTAGGCGAGAGTTACCTCAGATCTCGTTTGTAAGCTAACCCCAGCTTATAATAGTAACAGAATAACTCTAAACAGAGTCCACCTCTAACAACAGGAAGAAAGAAGGGTGACCTACATCTTGATCCAGGAAATATGCACAACAGCATATGCCTAAGAAAGAGGTGGTAGAAAGAGAGGTCACAATCACAACTCCTCTAGGTCTGTCCAGGCCAGGGGGAAGGAGGGTGGGACGCAAGAAGAAGGCGAGAAGAAGACAACTAACATGGAACGTTATGGTAAGAACATAACTTCTATATGTTAAGTTGTCTATCTCGCCTTCATTCTTGCTGGATGGGACCGCATCCCTAGCATCTTGTCCCGGGTGGCCTAACGGAACAGACTCCTGAGAACAGTGGAACCAAAATTAGCTCTATGCCTAGAAGCTAAATCCAACTTATAATGAGAAATAAAAGTGTGAGGAGTAGCCCAAGTAGCCGCTGCACAAATGGTGTCAATAGGCAGTCTGTCTTGGAAGGCTAAAGAAGTAGCCAAAGCTCTGGTGGAATGGGCTTTAGGTTTATTAGGCAATTTTTGGTGTCTAATTTCATATACAAGGGAAATCAAAGATGTTAGCCATCTGGATAATGATACCTTTGAAACTGAAAGTCCCTTTCTGCTTTCCGCATAGGAGATAAACAGCTGATCAGATTTTCTGAATTGTTTTGTTCTATCCAAGTAGTACCTCAATTGACGATGAACATCCAGGCAGTGTAATTTTTGTTCGGACCTGTTGGAATACTCTGGAAAAAAGACAGGGAGGTCAATGCTTTGGTTTAGATTTGATGTCGAGACCACCTTAGGCAAAAAGGACGGATTAGTTCGTAAGGATACTCTGTCCTTATGAAACAATAGATAAGGAGGTCGACAGCTGAGTGCTTGAAGCTCTGAAACTCTTCTAGCTGAAGTAATAGCTACCAGAAAAAGAGTCTTCCATGATAGCAATTTTAAAGAACAGGAGACTGCAGGTTCGAAAGGGGGAAGAATCAAAGAAGCAAGTACTAAATTTAGGTCCCAAGGAGAAGGAGGATTTCTTATAGGAGGTCTGAGAAGAAAAACTCCCTTCAAAAAGGCTTTGCAAAGCTTGTGGGACATTAAGGTAGATTCAGAAATACCCACATGAAAGTTAGAAATAGCTGCCAATTGAACTTTAAGAGTAGAGGGAGATGAACCTGCATGGAAGAGTTCAGCTAGAAAATCAAGGACTAATTGGATGGAAGCAGTGAAAGGATCTATGTCCTTTTCTTGAGCCCAATATGTGAAGCGTTTCCACTTACTCAAATAAATCTTCCTAGTGGAAGATTTATGGGAAGCTATCAAAATATCTCGAACAGAGTGAGATAATTGAGGAAGCCTGGCTAAGGTTGGAACTGGAGGAACCAAGCAGTGAGGTTCAGAGAGGGGAGGGAGCGATGAAGCTGACCCGACTGATGGATCAAAAGATCTGGAACTAGGTCCAGATTCCACGGTTGCTCAAAAGAAATTGATGTAGAAAGGGGAACCATACCTGTCGAGGCCAGTAAGGAGCAATGAGGATCAATGAGGCCTTCTGAGCGATAGCTTTCTGTATCACTTGAGAGATTAGTGGGAAGGGGAAATGCATACAGAAGTCCCGGGGCCAAACTTGGACTAGGCGTCTCTGCTGGGTT
The DNA here is from genome assembly GCF_019279795.1 of Protopterus annectens. Classification (NCBI taxonomy): domain Eukaryota; kingdom Metazoa; phylum Chordata; order Ceratodontiformes; family Protopteridae; genus Protopterus; species Protopterus annectens. The sequence continues at coordinate 634,117,141 of NC_056736.1, read as the reverse complement.
GGCCTGGTAAAGGGAATAGAGTGAAATATTCTCTGCACTTGCTGTTTTGGGGAGTAGCAAAAAGATCGCAGCAAGGCTGACCCCACTTGAGGAAAATTTCTCTCACCACAGAGTCTTTCAGAGACCACTCGTGAGGCATGAGGATTGCTCTGCTCAACTTGTCCGCAATATGATTGGACTTCCGGGGATGTGCGTTGCTATCAGAAACCGCTGAGAAGAAATCGCCCATTGCCACAGTCTGAGTGCTTCTCGACACAGGGGTATGACCTGGTTCCGCCTTGTTTGTTGATGTACCACACTACAGACATATTGTCTGTCTGGATTGCAATCGTTCCCAAGGGAAGAGAGTCTTGAAGGGCTTGCAACGCTAAAAGCACTGCTCTCATCTCCAGAACATTTATGTGCAAGTGGCATTCGTTTGGTTGCCATGTGCCCTGGACCGTCCTGCCCTGATAATGCCCCCCCCACCCGATCAGGGAGGCATCCGTTGTCAGAGTAGCAAACGGAGGGTGGAACAAAGGGTCTTCCCAACAAAAGCTGAGGGGAAGACATCCACCACATGAGATGATTTTTGCATGCTTGCGTGATCATAATGGTGTGAGACATTGGAAGTTCCTGGTATGACCATTGAGTAAAGAGCATCCATTGAAGGATCCGCATATGGAATCTGGCTAATGGAAGCAGGGGTATGGCCACTGCCATAATTCCCAACACTTTCAGAACTAATCTGGCTTTGATTCTGTTGTTGTTGAAAAGGAGTGAGACCAGTTTGTGAATGTCTGTTATTCTCTGATGTGTTAGTCTCGCAGACATGTCTACTGTGTCTAGATTTGCGCCTATGAAAGTAATAGTACGACAAGGCGACAAAACAGACTTTTCGCAATTTATTGAAATGCCTAACTTTTGACAAATGCGAAAAGTGTAATCCCTGGCCATCAGAAGGAGATGCTTGGTGGGAGCTGTGAGGAGCCAGTCGTCCAAATATGGAAACACCTGGAATCCTTGTCGTCTCAGGTGAGAAGCTACCACTGCCATGCATTTGGTAAACACCCGGGGGGCAGTGGTGAGACCAAAGGGCAGGGCCCTGAACTGAAAATGACTGGTTCCCAGCCTGAAGCGGAGGAATCTTCTGGGGCGCCTGTTCATTTTATGTGATAGTACGCATCCTGAAGGTCTATAGAGCACATCCAGTTTCCTTTGCCCAAAGGGAAGGATGGATTGTAGCGTGACCATCGAAATCTTGTTTTCTTGACTGATTTGTTCAAGATACTGAGATCCAAAATTGGTCTCCAGTCCCTGTTTTCTTTGGAACTAAAAAGAACCTTGAGTAGATTCCGGATCCTTGCTGGTCTGCTGGAACTGGCTGAATTGCTCTTTTGTAAGCAGTTTTGAAATCTCCAAAACCGCTAGATCCCTTTGAGCGGTGGAACATCTGGAAGGGATTTTTTGATTGATTTGGAATGCGAAGAAAGGGGATAGAATAGCCTTGAAATGATGGACTGTACCCATTTGTCTTGAGTCAGGGATAGCCAGGCTTCTGGGTACAGTGACAATCTTCCCGACTGCCTCGAAGATGGGCAGTCGGGCAACACCTCAGGGATGCTGAAAGGGCTTGTCAGGAAGGCTTCCCGATTGCCCTGGTTCTGTGGACCCCCTGCCCCTAGGGCGGCGTCTACCATTGTTATTCCGCCTCTGCCTCTGGCGAAGCGACTCTGTCGTCAGGCGAAGTCCCTTGAGATTGTTTACGGAACCACATCTTTCCACCTTTCTGGCCTTTGGGGTAAGGCCTAGAAGGAGTAGAAAACGGACTCCGGCGGCAGAAAGGGTCTTGCCATCAGTTTCGCACCTAGTCAAGGTTTCTTTCACTTGAGGACCAAAGAGAGATGATCCATCAAGCGGGAGTTAGTGAAAGACGTCTTGAAGGGGTCCGCGAAATTACATAGCCGCATCCAGGCATGCCTACGTAAGGCCACACCTGTCCCTGCGGCTCTACTCGCTCCATCAGCAGCGTAAGAGAGAAGGCGCATGGAGGAGTTGGTTATGGAGTTAAGGGTAGCCAGCTGCGTATTCATCTTATCTTGAAAACCCGCAGCTGTAGCGTCCTTTAACATTTCACTCGCTTCCTTGATCAAGTCCCTTTGAAGACGAGTAAAGTGGCATAGGTAGTTCAGCGAACGCATGGTAAATGTCGCTGATGAGAACATTCGCTTCCCGTACCTGTCCATGGACCTAGATTCCTTGTTAGGTGGATGGACAGGTACTGAAGGATCAGCTAGCTCCTTCTTAGTGGCAGCAGCTACCACCATAGCATCCACAGAAACTCCTTTTGTTAAGAACTGTTTGTCTGCTGGTGCCGTTATGAACTTGGAGGGTCTCCTGGGAGTGGGGTCCACTGAATCAGGAGCCGTCCACGCCTTCTTAGCAACCACCTGCATGAGGGGGTCAAAGGGGGGAGACACCCAGGAGGTGGAAGGGCGAGAGCCAAACGCCTCAAGGTACACAGATTCATCCTCCGAAGGGTTAAGGGCTGGCCAATTTCCCCTCTGTTTCAGGATCTCTAGTATGTCTGCAAATGAGACATCTTCAGAAGGGGAACGGGGGGAACCCTCAGAATCATCCAAATCTGTGTCAGACGTGATGGACTCAGGTGAGTCAATGTGTTTCCTCTTACACTTCCTCTTCCGAGGGGGCTCTTCTGCCAAATCAGGAGAGGCCTCGGAAGAGGATGAAATCCCCACAGGGGGTTCCTGAGGAGCTCGCTCTCTGCGGTCCGGGATGAGGGAGTGAGTCGACTTGACCTGAGGCACCGTAGAGGGAGGGCCGGACGGAGCCGACTGTGGAGTAGAGCCAGGCTCTACCACACTCCGCATGACCTCGAATGCACCCCTGTCAGGCAAAGCCAGAGGTCCCCGCTCCGAGAAGCTAAGAACCTCCCTCGGCACCGACAGAGATGGCTCCGAGGCCGATGTCGGAGCCGAACTCACCAGCGCCGAAGCACCGAGAGGGAGAGGGGGGTCGGACAAGGGTCCGATGCCACTCACCCCCTCGGAGCCGACGAGGGAAGTCCGGCGCCGAGATTCTTCAAAGGAAGAAATCGGAGCCGACGGAGCCGAAGACAAATGTATCGGCTCCGACGCTAACACAGTCTCGGTTCCAATGTGACCCGGCTCCGAGCTCAAGAGAGTCGAAGGAGGAATATATTGATGGACCGGGGCAGGCATCGACTGATGAGTCGGGCTCTGAAGCATCTGGGCCAGTGCCTCGGACTTAAGAAGTCGACTCACTACCCTCTGAAGGTCATGATCTGACAGCCTCGATGACCTAGAGGAGTGAGATCTTTGGCTCCGTTCAGACAGCTGGGGAGATCCTGGAGCCGAATGAACGGAGCCAAGAGATGGTGACCTGGACCTCTTCCTAGTTGTCGGCTCCGAAGGTCTGGTCGGAGCCGACACGGAACTTAATACCTCGGCTCCGGCCGGAGCCGAGGGAACCACAGAAACTGTGGACTGAGACTCATCGGCTCCAGCCGGAGCCGATGTAGGCAGAGGTTTAGAAACCTTAGGTCTCGGCTCAGTTGTCGGAGCCGAAGACCTAGATGCCTTAGAGGGCTTCCCTGTAAAAACAGAAAGGGAATCCTCTGGCTTGAGCAAGCCTCTTAAGATCAATTTATTTTTTCTTTCCTGCAGGATCCTGGGGCTGAAGCCATGGCACACAGCACAGGAGTCCTGCAGGTGCAAAGGTCCCAGACAGTAGACACAAGAAGTGTGAGCGTCTGTCAGAGACATTTTCTGACAGCACGCATCACACTTCTTGAATCCGGAGACCTTTGCTTCCTTAGACATTACTAAAGGTGTAATCAAACACACACACAAACACACTAATTACACCCTGTCAAGTTTAAATTATAATAAAACACTAACTAGGTTTTTAAAATAAGAAATAATGCACACACTCCACTAGGGAAAGAAGAAAAGGCCTGAAGGCCCAAGGGAAGAACCTAAAGTTCTTGAGGGAAAAAAACGGGAATTTTTTTGGAAGGGGATAAAAATTTCTCTAAACTAAGGGAAAAGAGTAAAATATTAAAATTAAAGGGGTTTAAATAGACTAATTTACACAATAAAAGTCACTTACCAAGAACCGGTAGAAAACCAACACCTCGATAGCTGTAGCGGCAAACGAGATCTGAGGTAACTCTCGCCTAGCATTGTGGGATATAAGGGGAGCCTCGAGCCGGTGGAACCAACTCTCGAGCTTTTAGAGTGGCCGAGTCGGAGCCGAGGTCGGCTCCGAACCCATCCAGCAAGAATGAAGGCGAGATAGACAACTTAACATGGAAGGTTTCTCAGGTAAAAAACAGCAAAAAAATACTTAGATCAGGAAAGTAGTCGCTTTTCTCAGTTCTCTGCTGCTAGCACCACTCTGCAGGACCACGAGGAGCTGTTTCTGAGTAGTATAGCCAGAAAAAACGCTCAGGGGTGGATTTTAAACAGGGAACTTCAAAAGAGCTGGAAATGGTCCAAAACGACCAATTACTACAAGCTTTTGTGCTGAGGGCACTCCTTCAGGGACAGATAGGCTGCTCAAGGCTCCCCACTCACACTGGTGAGCAAAGAAACTTCCTTTTATCCAAGTAAGGCAATGGACAACACAGGAACTACACCACAGTCCAGAATACAGCAAAGCCTGTATACTGGTCTAAACGAGTCGAGAAAGGCGGGAAAACAAGGATTTTTTTCATTTTTTTTTGTTTTTTAGTTTAAAAAGTACACAGAAATGCAGGAAAAACAGTAATAAATCACTTACTCAAGCTAGCTCACTTTAGTGGGTAGCCTCAACAGTTAAATTAAACTACAAACTTTCGACCAAATGTAACTTTAAGTGCAGATAATGTACAATGCAAAAAACATGTACTAAAGCAGTTTAAACTTGTTCAAAGTAAGAAAAGGAAGGTCTCTCAGGTAAAAACAGCAAAAAAACACTTAGATCAGGAAAGTAGTCACTTTTCTCAGTTCTCTGCTGCTAGCACCACTCTGCAGGATCACGAGGAGCTGTTTCTCAGTAGTATAGCCAGAAAAAACACTCAGGGGCGGATTTTAAACAGGGAACTTCAAAAGAGCTGGAAATGTATTTTTCTGTAGTTAATATATAAATTTAGGGTTCATAAAAAGATAGGCGACTGATATACATGATAGCATATCTTTTTAATAATATGTTTTGTACATTTGTTAGTGGTGATTTGGTTTAATTCTACATAACATTCCGCCTTCTAAATATTGCTTCACATATACTTTGTTATGGGATTTATATATGTTTCTTTAAAGAATGGCAAAGTATCATTATTGACTTAATTGACTAATCAGTTTTATTCATTTTACTATATAAAGTTGGTTAACTGATTTGTATTTTGTCTGAAGAATGAGAGCCACCGACCCCTCCGAAAGCACTAATAAAACTGCATCTAATTTTACTTCTTGGATATCGCTCAGTTTGTCTCTCGCTCTTTTAGTTTTTAACTGTTTTTTGGCTTTGGTTTGGTTTGAGTCCTGAGATGGTTCAAAGTTCAAGAAACATTGGTAGAATTAGTGTGAGCTATGTACAAGGACCCAAAGACACAAGTACAAACAGTGTTGAGTCACAGATGGGTTCCCAGAGAGACAGAAAGAGTGGTATTGCATCAGGTTTCAGCTCTGAGTTCAGTGATGTTCATACTGGAGATGGACTACACTAGCAAACAGATCAGAGGACAATTCAACTAAGCTGCTGTATGCAGACAATGTAGCACTCTGAACAGGAACTTCAGCAAATGATAAGGAAATAGAATACAAAACTGAAGGCGCACAGGATGAAACTGAGTACAGACAAGGCAGTTGTCATGGCAGCAAATGGGGAAATCAGAAGAAGCTGAACATTTTTATATAAGGAAATAATAGTGGAAAAGGAAACAGCTTCAAGTATCTGGGAGATGTGGTAGAGGGAAAAGGAAGTCTGAATGAGGAGGTCAAAAATAAAATCATAGGGGCTGCAGCCAACTTGCATGGAGTTCCAGAGGTAGTGTGTGAAAGAAGAATGCTACAGAATCTGGAAAGTAAGGTGTACAAAACAGTTATGTGATCAGTTTTCTTATATGATACAATAACCTTGACAGTGAAGGCAGAGCAGTTGAGGAAGCTAGAGGTAATGCAGATGAACTGCCTGAGACACATGGTAAGATGCACACTTGTGAGACAGATGGATAAATTATGAGATCAGAGCAGAAGCTAAAGTGGCTTCTATTGCAGGAAAAATTCAAAGAGAACAGACTATGGTGGTTTGGGCACATGTGCAGGAAAGCAAGAGACAATTTGGTGAAGATGATTTAGGAGTGACAGAAAAAAAGCAAAATGAAACAAGGACATCCAGCAAAAAGATGGATGAACTGATTGAAAGAAAACCTGTGAAAGTCAGGCATGACTGCTGAAGACGGTAGCACTGTTGCACTGAAATGAGATGGATGGCATCAACTGATGTGACAGCCAGACCCTATAAAGAAAATGGGAAAAAGAGGGTTGACAATGATTAACTCAGCCTCCTTTAACAATTTATGTAACATGCAACTTTCTTTTCCTGTGGCTACTGAATTAGAGTAGGAAAAATGAAGTCATGTACTCACCATAACTGTCCATCTGTGCTGTCCATTTTTATTCTTCCTCAACTAACGAGCTTGGATCTGATCCTTGGATCTGACTCGACAGTTACATTAGCTCATGGCCTCCAAAAACTCTCAAGCTCCTTGCCTACCCATAATGCATCAATCCCTAACATCCCTCAGATCTTGTTTGCTACTTGAAAGGAAGACTATTGTAATATGCCATATCTGGAGCTCAACATAAAGCACATAGCGTCCTTGAAGCCTCTCGCTCCTCTAGAAGTTAGTCATTAAAAATGAGGGGGGTTGGTGGGTGGGGAGTTGAGGAAGAATGAAAATGGACAACACAGATGGAACGTTATGATAAGTACAAAACTTCTTTATCTGATGTTGTCAATTGTCATTCATTCCTCAACTAATGGAACAGAGACCCCCCAGCTACCTACAATCCTGGGTGGACTCTAAGGAAGGATATTCCTGAGTAAGGTTGAGCCAAAGGCTGCTCCTCCCTCGAGACCAGCTCTGATTTGTAATGAGTGCTAAAAGTATGAGAATTTGACAAAGTTGCAGCTGCACATATATCTTTCATAGAACTGGGAAGTGTCCGTGGTCACTACAGCCTTGGGTTGAGGGAGGATGAAAGGATGACTTTGTAGTACTTTTTGTGACTGCAACCACCAGCTATTTTTTTGCATACTTGGTCTGGTGAAGTATCAGAAGAGATTAGGATACCCTATTGGGTAGTCTGGAAGCTTTGAGCTGGCTGTCCCTGTAGGATAGAACATTGATCCTCACTGTGCAAAGTCATCTGAGAAGCAGAGGGTGGATCTGACGGGTTAGGACTCATCTGTCCTGCTGGAGCAGAGAACATGCCCTCCACAACCTCACAGGCAGATCGTTCTGGAGAGAAGGAAGACAACGGAGCAGAGAAAAGAATTGTCTGGCCTATCACCTTCCTCCACTCCAAGAACAACCCACCCAAAGTGGAAGTTGGAGCTCAGTTGTCCAGTGCTGCAGCTCCGAGAGGAAGAGACAGCTGCGAAAACCTCAGTCGACTCCAACTTCCCAGATCAGAGAGTCATCTGCCTCTAAGTATATCGCAGCCGGTGCACTCAGAGCAGTATTCTGATCCAAAGAAAGTGATTTCTTCAGCTCTGAACCAGACAGGCCCTAAATGTTTGGATCCAAGAACTCTAAAACCACAGGTTGGATTAGAGAAGGAGCTGTAATGGGTGGAGTAGTAGATGATCAGACCTCCTGACCCGAAGGGGTAGGAGCAATACGAGAACTCCCATCTGAATTTGTGCTGTGAAGAATTTCTTCATCATCCTCTCCACATCTGTTTCCATGAGACTCTTGGAGGAACAAGAAGATGTTAGGGATGGAGATTAGAAGATCCTCTCTAAAAAAGGGGAAGACACTCTGGATGGGACTGGATCCAGACAAGGAGAATAAGTTGTCTTTGGTAAGGGTTTTGGATGCGAGGGTGTAGGCTCCAATACAAGCTTAATTGGATCCGATGAGTATTGGACCGTGAGCAATTTCCGATCCTATTTCTCTATTTTCTTTTTAGGTTCTGAGGCAGAACAGCATGAAGACTCAGAAGGTTTAGACCTTTTTTTGGGTCTCTAGTTTTGTATTTGATGGATTAAGCCCCAGTAATGGCTTCGGAGAAGGAAGTTGGCAGCAAGCCTTTCAAACTCAATTTATTTTTCCTGTCAGCCAGTGCTCGGGGGTTAAACCCATGAAAGATGCAGCACTCCTGTTGCAAATGATCCAGGCCCAAGCAATACATACAAAGATTATGGGCATCAGAATAAGGCAACTTGTGCCCACACTTATCACATTTTTTAAATCCTGCTTTTTTGGACATTCTAAAAGCAGAAAAATCACAATAATAACAAAATCACTAAACTTTTTTTCTTGAAAGAAGAAAAAAGAGAAAAAGCTAATTACTAACAATGGTAAGTGAAGATATACCGTTCATTTGTAAAGAGAACAGAAAAATACAAACTATGGTATGGAAAAGGTATACACTAAATGTAAAAGGTGTAAGGAAGGAAGGCTACACCTACCAACAATGGTAGGAAAAGGGTACACTGAAAGGTGTATGAAATATAAAAATATCAGCAGTAGTAACTTGAAAATAGGGAACACGGAATTTGCAAACAGCCATATTTCTCTGAAGCTGACTGTTACTTCATCCATGTCTCCCCAGTCAAATGCACCACAGGGAAATGTCTCTCTGCCTGGGCGCCTGAACCCAAAAATAATACTAAAGATTAAATAAGTAGTTTTAAGTAAGAACTATGTAAAAAAAAAAACGTATCCCCCACTCTACACTCGAGAGCTGAAGGCGATCACATCTATACACAAAAGCGATAAATGAGATCTGAGGGATGTTAGGGATTGGTGTGTTATGGGTAGGGAAGGAGCTTGAGAGTTTTTGGAGGCCACGAGCTAGTGTAACGGCCAAGTCAGATCGGAGGATCGGATCCGAATCCATTAGTTGAGGAATGAATGAAAACTGACATCAGATCTATCATTTCCTGAATAAGGCAGATGTACAGCTGAGGTAGCAGCAAGATTTACAGCGGTGCTGGCACCTGCATGATGCTGTACAAAGGTACAAAGCACTGACTCTGTCAAACTGAAGGGCCTTACTTTTCATGCTCAAAGACTAACATTATTGAATCACATCAATTAAAATCATAGCACGTTTTATACAGTATGTATACTGACCTACAAATGTTAGTTATATCAGCACCAGAGTAGCCATCAATTCGGTCTGCTATGCTCTCAATATTAATATCAGGATCCAATTCGACTTCTCGAAGATTTATCCTCAGCAACTCAGCTCTGCCTTTTGCTGTTAAAAAAAAATAATAATCTTAACAAGATTAATAACAAATATTTGACTGCATTTACTGCCGGCAACTGATGGATTCCTAGAAGCTGAAGGAGGGGCTATTCAGTCCTTTGTTTTTAGCTTGCATATAATAACAGAGAAAACAATGACTAATAATGTTTTATCATATGCTATGATGTTATTATTACTATGTCAGTTTACAAGCTACAGTGTTTGAATCAGCATTTCAAATATTTATATTATTTATATTTATTTATTTATTGACATTTGTTAACTGGGTTTGTCCAACTGGGCTTCTGGCCCATTTTCAGTGGAGACCCGTGGAGAAAAGCTCCAGTAATACATTTTTAAACAAGTACAATTTTAAATAATATTGATATAATAGCAGTTATAGCAAAAAGATTCACATATGTTAAGTTACATGCATAAAGTTAAAGTTGCATTAAAAAGAAGCTTAGTAATATCATTTGACATTGATATAGTTCAATAGTTCAACAATAAAAATTTTTTTTTTTTGTATAAAATTATGCAAATGCATAGTAGATAGAGAGGTGTAATGAGGTACTAAGTATGGACCTTTTGATGGTACATAAAGGGAAGGAAGACTAGGTGGGGTCATGGCAAGGGCAGGTCCTGGAATTGAGAAAATAAGCTTTTAGTTCATTTTTAAAGTGTGAGGTGTGGGAGATTAAACGTAAGTCAAGGGGAAGTTTGTTCCAAGCATGGGCAAGGGAGTGTTTGTAGAGTAGTTTGTCTACTGACCTTTGTGGGTGGTAGAAATCAAGTAATTGTTGGTTAGAAGTACGGAGGGTCTGGGATAGGATGTAGGTGGACACTAAAGAAGATAGAGATGGACAGAAGGAGGTTTTATAAAGAATAGAGTGTAGCATATGAAACTGATAAGATAGCAGAAATAGGGGAAGTTCAAGCAATTGAAGAGAGTTTAAAGAAATGCAGTGGTGTGAGTTGTATGGAGAGTTAGTAATGAATCTGGCTATTTTATGGTAAGTCTGTTGGAGTTTGTTTAGAGTGGAGGCCTGGATATTGGCAAGAACTGGGGTGGCATATAAGAGAGAGGGGAGGAGGAGTGCCTGGCCCAGGGTAAGTCTAGATTCAGGGGTTAGGAATTTTTTGTTCCAGTATAGCAGACCTAGTTTCTGTTTTTTTTTTTTTTTATATGCTGGAGTATGTGTAGGTTGAACTTTAGTTCGTCATCGATAATGACCCCTAGGAGTTTTGTGTGGGTGCCAGGATGGATAGTTGTATTGTTAGAAGATGTAATAAAAAAAAGAGGTTTTATGATGAGACAGAGAACTGGGAAGGAAAAGTAGGAGTTTGGTCTTTTTGGGATTTAGGATCAGTAGGTTGTGACAGAGCCACTGTTCAGTGGATAGTGGGGCTTGTTGGGTCAGGGAGTGTAGTTCAGGAATGTTACTTGAGATGGATATAAGTGTAGAGTCGTCAGCATACTGAATAAGTGAGGATTTTTTGCATGAGGTGTAAAGATCATTGGTGAAGATGTTAAACAAAAGGGATCCCAAGATGGAGCCTTGGGAAACACCAGTGGAGATGGGAAGGAAGGGAAAGGTGAGGAGGATGAGAGCCATTTGACAGATTGTCTTTTAAAATCAATGACTACCTCTACATTGAAGGCTGCTCGGAGACTAAGGGCATTATGATCTAAGAGTAACAAAAGGATGCCTAGGTCTGCATAAGGTATTTGTTTTCTATGACTGTGTTCCACAAACAAATGCAGAAATAGACATTCAAATGGGATAGCTTTTATAAAATGCAATTGTGTGAGGTACTTAATATAACATTAAACATCAAAGGAAAAGACCTCTTGAAGCAATGTCCATAAAATATAGGTTTCTACTCAATAATTACAAAGGTTGTGTAGTGTAATATATGTAAACTTGAGGAAACTATAAATGATGTGCTTAGAGAATGCAAAAGGATTCAACTGTTTTGGAAAATAGCACCTGCTGTATATAATTTCAAACACGTCCAATAATAAAATCCATGAGTTTGTATAGTTGTTATAATCAATGTGACAAAAAATGTGGATGTTTATGATAAGTTGGTTGTGAGTTTGTTATATTGTTAGATGTGAAAAACTTCTTTTATAAGAAGTTCTGGGACTGCTCTTTCATATTAGGAAAATTGCGAAAATGGTTATGGCAAAAGGTTTGAGGAAACTTCTTTTCAGTGCAAATAATTTTAATATAAAAAGAAGTTATATACTCACTATAATGTTCCATCTGTGTTGTCCATTTTCATTCTTCCTCAGTTGATGGGTTCAGACCCGATCCCTCGGATCTGACTCAGCCGTTGCTAAAGGTCGTGGTAACCAAAAACTCTCGAGCTTCTCCCTTACCCACAATGCCCCAACCCATTACCTCAGATCTTGCTTGCTGCTATAATGGAAAGTAAAAGATGAAAATGCATATGAAAAAGTTATATCTGGAGTTACGCATATAATAAGGACAAATAAGTCCATAAACACGTGATCGTCCGGAAGCCTTCAGGATGGGGGTTGGTGGGAGAGGAGTTGAGGAAAAATGAAAATGGATAAAACAGATGGAATGTTATGGTGAATATATAACTTCTTTATCTCATTTTGTCAATTTTCATTCTGTCCTCAACTGATGGGAAGAGTACCCAGCTACCTAATTTCCAGGGCGGACTCAAGGAAGGATATTTTTCTGCACCACAGAACCAAAAGACGCCCTTCCTCTGGAGACCAGACCTAATTTTTAATGTGTAATAAAGGTATGGGGAGTAGCCTAAGTAGCTGTTGCACAAATATTACCCATGGACATTTTGGAGTGAATCACTGAGGAAGTTGCCATGGATCGAGTAGAATGAGTACAAGGGTTTTTTGTCAGAGTGATGCCCAATTTGTTATACACACAGGAAATGCAATTTGTTATCCATTTAGATAGTGTAACTTTGGTAACTGGTTTATCCAATGTGGGTTCTGTAAATGAAACAGTTGATCCAATTTTCTGATGTTCTTAGTCCTATGCAAGTAAAAACGCAACTGCCTGTGAACATCCAATAAGTGTAGCACATATTCACCTTTGTTAAAAATTTGGAGAAGAATACAGGCAAATTAATAGACTGATTAGTATTGAATTCTGACATCACCTTTGGAAAGAATGATGCATTGGTACATAACGTTACCCTGTCCCTATGAAAACTCAAGTAAGAGGGGTTTGAGGATAATGCTTGATCTCAGAAATTCTGCTACTAAGAAAACTGTCTTCCATGAAAGAAATTTAAGGACACGGGTAGCTGCAGGCTCAAATGGGGGTTGAATACGGTACAGCAGCACTAAACTTAGGTCACCAGGAAGATTAGAATCTTTAAAGGGAGGCCTTAAGAGTAGTATGCCTCTTAAAAATGCTTTGCTTAACTTATGGGATGCTACTGATGAGCCATTTATCCCAACATGGAAATTTCACATTGTGGCTAACTGGACTATAACTGTAGAAGAATTAGCTCCTTCATCAAAGAGATGTGATAGAAAAATCAATATATTATGTATGGGAGCTGTAAATGGTTCAATGTTATGTTTTTGAGCCCAAAACACAATTTTCCATTTGCTGGAGTATAGTTTCCTGGTAGACGGTTTATGGAAAGACATCAAAATATGATAGACAGGGGAATAAAGCACTGGTGTTCTGACTATCTATGGAGTTGGAGAAACCAGACAGTCAGCCTGAGGTTTGCCAAGTATGGGTGTATCATGTCTGTTGGGTGAGACAGAAGGAATGGAGTTGGATCCAGAAACCAAGGTGGTTAAATCAGGTGAGGCCAAAGAAAGGAAAAACAAATCTGTTGAGGCCAATATACAGCAATGAGGATGACTTTGCTCTTCAATCTGGAAGCTTTCTGAAGGAATTTGGGAATTAAAGGAACAGGTGAATACATGTAAGGAGACTGGGGGACCAAACGTGAAGAAGAGCAACCTTCAGAGATTCCCCCTCTAAGGGAATTAGGGCAAAGTAGCTGCTGCACTTATTCATGGGGGAAGTGAATCGATCCCAGCAAGGCTGGGCCATTGACGGAAGATTTTGTCCACAATTTCCTTGCTGAGGGAGCATTCGTAGGGTAGAAGAATGCAACTGCTCAGTTTGTCTTCTATCACACTGGATTTCCCTGGAATGTGCATTGCTAAGAGAAAGTGGTTGAAATAGATCACCCACTGGCACACCCTGAGAGGTTCTTGACACAATGGGTAGGATTTTGCTCCTCCTTATTTGTTAATGTACCAGACCACTGACATGTTGTCTATTTGTATTGCAATTGTCCCTAAGGGGAGAGCATTCTGGAATGCCTGCAATGCTAACATCACTGCTCTCATCTCTAGGACATTTATATGCAATTTGGCCTCCTCAGGGGACCACGTACCTTGGACTGTCTTCTCCAGATAATGCCCCCCCACCCTAACTGGAAGCATCTGTGGTCACTATGGCCTTGGGTTTGGTGGGAATGAATGGACAGCCTAAAAGAACTTGATCTTAATTAATCCACTATTCTAGGTCTCTCCTGCACATCTGAGTGATTCTTATCTGGTAAGACATAGACTGATAAAGAACTGACCATTGTGTAGCTAGCATCCATTAAAGTAAAATCTAGCTAGCGGTACTAATGTTATTGCTGCAGCCATCGATCCCAGGGCTTGAAGAGCCAGATGGGCTGAAACCTTGGCATTGCAGATTATCTTTTTGACTTGTGATCTTATTATTTAAACTGTCGATAGTGGCAGAGATGCAATGGTAGTTTTCGTACTGAGAATTGCTCCTATACACTCTAGGCTCTGGGTAGGATGTAGATGAGATTCCTCATAGTTTATGGTTATCCCCAGAAGAGCGCAAGTTAGGAGAAACTGGTCCTTTACCAATATGAGTTGATGCATGGTCAGAGCGAATATGAGACAGTCATCTAAGTATGGAAACACTCGGGATCCCTGCAGTTTGAGATGAGCTGCTACTACTACCATGCATTTGGTAAACACCCTGGGGGCTGTGGTGAATCCAAAGGGCAGTACTCTGAATTGGTAATGACTGGCTCCCAGCCAAAAGCACAAATAACTGCTGGATCGTCTGTTAATCTTTACATGATAGCATGTGTCCTGAACGTCTATTGAGCACATCCAGTCGTCCTTGCCCAAAAAATAGAGACTGGACTGAACCATGACCATCTGAAATTTGGTTCTTTGAACTGTCTTGTTTAGTTTGGTGAGATCCTAATTGGTCTCCAGTCCCCTGTTTTCTTTGACATTACAAAGAACTTTGAGTAAGTTCCGGATTCTATCTGCTTTGACGAGACCTCTTGGAGGACTCTTTTTTTCTAGCAGCTTTTGTATTTGAATTGCTGTTTGTTCCCTCTAACTAGGTGGAACATCTGGGATTTTTCTTGAGATTGGAGGTGGAAGGGAAAAGTATATTATATATCCTCTGGAAATAATCCTCTGCACCCAAGTATCTGTTGTTATATCTAGCTAGCTTCCCTGGTGCAGGGATAATGGCAATTGGGCCTTCTTTCAGGAGTGCCGATAGTGTTTGTCAAAGAACGATTCTCTGGAACCCTGGTTTTGTGGGCCACCTCTGCCACATGGGCAGCAATGTCCATTAGAGTTCCCTCCTCTGCCTGTGGGGGAACCTCCTCCATGTGTGTCCAGAAAGGACCCTGAGACTTTTTGAACCACATTTTCTGACCATCTCTCTGATGCCTGGAAAAGGTTTACTGAGGGAAAAAAAATCACATACCCATGGCAGCCAGGGACTTTCCATCCATCTCACACCTGGACAGAGTGTCCTTTACCTTGGGGCAAAATTAGGATGTTCTGTCAAAGGGGGCATTGACAAAAGAGGACTTGAAGGTCTCTTTATGGAAATGCCTGAACCCGCTTCACTTGAGGTTCCCTCTGCTATGTTTGAGATCAACCTCATGAATTAAATGGATATAGACAGAAGGGTAGTCAGCTGGGAAGTTACAGATGTCTGTACTTCCTCAGAAAGCGCACCTGAGGAGTATTTGATAACTCCTTAATCAAATCCATCTGTAATCTTGTAAAATGTGCCAAGCAGTTGAGAAACCTCAGAGCAAAAGTGGATGAGGCATATACACACTTCCCAAATCTGTCCATTGCCTGCGACTCCCTGCTGGGGGATTGGACAGTGGAACTTTCTTCATTAGTTTCTTCTTGGTGGGCACCTCAATGAACATGGCATCAACAGGGACCCCTTTACTCCAGAACTGCCTGTCTGTGGGTGGTGCCAGTATCCTGTCCGGTCTCCGAGGAATGGATTCTGTGGTATCTTGATCCTTCCACACCCACCGTGAGATAAAGTTGATAAGCTCACTGGCAGGTGGAGTTACCCAGGAGGTAGAGAGTTGAGTACCAAAAGCCTCCAGGACAACAGATTCCTCAGATGTTGAGTTACTGGGCATCCAGCCACCTCTCTATTTAAGGATTTGCAGGATGTCTCCAAAGGAGATGTCTTCAGGAGGTGACCAATGGGACAGTTTGCCTTCATCGAAATCTCTGTCTTTGGTAATAAACTCCTTTGGGGAGTCAACATGCTTCCTCTTGTATGTTCTCTTCTTAGGGACCTCCTCAGTGGAATGTTCCAGGGAGGTATCTGAAGAGGAAATTACAATTCCTGAGAGGGATGGTACTGGCTGCCCTTGTGGAAGGAGATAGTGAGGTTCTGAGTGCCGACACATGATGGTAGAATATTTAGGATCAGAAGGGGGTGGCTCCATCTGATCTGTGGGAGCAGAAAACACCCTATTTGCAGCTTTGAAGGCAGAGCAGCTCGGAGGCGGGAAGGACATCAGGTCTGAGAAGACAAGCTTCTGAACAGAAGTCTCCCCTCACCGCCCCAGGGGCAAAACCTCAGAAGTGGAAACTGGAGCTGAGTTGTACAGTGCTGAGCACCTTGGATCCAACAGGCAGACTACGGCTACAGGAGCTCCCTGAATAAGACTGGACCGGAGCTCTCAGGGAAACCCTTGGATCCGGCGATGGAGTTATCCTCAGATCCCAGTCAAATGGGACCAGACGGCTCAGATCCAGAACCTCTGAAACCACTGAAGGAGTCAGAGAAGGAACCTGTAAAGGGGGGTAGCAGATGTTCGGATCTCCTGACCCAGAGGGGTAGGAGCTGAAGGGATACTAATCTGACCCTGTGCCAGAAGAATCTTTCTCGCCACTCTCTCCAGCTCTTCCTCTGTCAAGCTCATAGAAGATCGAGTGGAACAGATGGATGAGGATTTTGGGCACTCCAAGAAGGGCGAAGGTACTCTGTTTAGGACAGGATTCAAAGTAGGTGAGTACCTTGTTCTGGGTACAGGTTGTAAACTAGGCAGACTGTCCAATTTTGTTAGAGTCGGATCCTGCAAAATTGGATCTGAGGACTTTGACTTCATGAGATCCGACTTAGAAGTCATTGGATATGATATGGTCGGATCAAGTGATTTAGATGTTGGCAGATCCTGCAGCTTGGACTTTTTCGATCAGGGGTTGAGACTGGATCATTGGAAGACTTGTTCCTACAAGAATATGAAGCTGAAGAAGAGGAAGAAGTTTTCAAGGAAGAGGATTTCATTTGTCTAGCCTTGGTAGGAGAACCCTCCAAAATAGCTTCTCCAAAGGAGGAAGGGAGAATACCTTTTAGGATGAGTTTATTTTTACACTCCACTAAAGCACTGGGACTGAATCTAAACATATGGAACAGGTTTCTTGTAAGTGGAGAGGACCCAAACAATAAATGCATAAAGTGTAGGCAATGGAAATAGCCATTTTATAGCCAAACTTTATGCACTTTTTAAAGCCAGCTGGCTTATCTGTCATTTTAAGAAAAGAGGATAAATTATTCTAACACAATAGTCAGAAAGGAAAAGTTTTTTTTTTTTTTTATTTTAAGTAAAGAAAGTAAAAGAAAAAATAAAGGAAAAAGGCTAACAAAAATGGTATTAAGAACTACTACTGTAGAGGAAAGAGGAGATACTAACAATAGTGGGGCTATGTTTGGCTACCAAAAGGTAAAAAGTGGAATGGCTAAATTCTGAACTCAAAACAGTGAAAGAGACAATTACCGAACAATGACATCTGTGAAAAAAAAAATTCATCGAATGGCCATAGTTTTCAAACAACCAGGAAGTAGCACAATGCATGAGGTAAGTGAAGGGACACTTTTTAAATCTGCCCTATTCTCCACTGCAGTATGATCTTGTAATTGGTATATACAGTTGGGGGGGTGAGGAGGCAGAGCCCCCCACATTGGGGGGTGTGGGAGTGATGCCCCTCCCTGGTTGTTTTTAGGACGTTGGCCAACTATGGCCATTCGATGAATTTACAGATGTCATTGTTCGGTGTTGTTCGGTATTTGCTCCTATGATTTTAAAATTTAGTTGTTCGACTTTTTTATTTTCAGTAGCTAAACATAGACCCATGATAGTATCTAAAGTGTACAGAAGTACAAGAAATAAGAAAGTAGAAATTCAAGAAAAAAAAAAATATATATATATATATATATATATATATATATATATATATATATATATATACATATATATATATCTATATGGGTCCTCTACAGAGAATCTAAATCTTAAAACTTCGACTTTCATATCATCGAAGTTTTAAAACTTCAAACGTTCTGAACGAAGATCTCCTTACAGCAGGGAACAGGAAAAGTTCCCTTTTCCTCACTGTAGTGCGATCTCAGAGTTGCTATATTTAAATAGCAGTGGGTGTTGGGGGGTGCAGGGAGGGGCACGTCCCGGAATTTCTGTTTCGTTTTGTTTTTTTTCATGTGGTCGAACTTTTGAAATGTCGATCAATAGGTTTATATATATATATATATATATATATATATATATATATATATATATATATATATATGTATATGTATATTTATTTATATATTTCCTATTAAAATGTGGAAAGTAAAAAAAAATTGAAATAAAATTGTAATAAAAAAAATTTTAAAAATAATTTTGCATCAATAATTCTACCTGCCTATAATTTTGAATGTTCTTTCTCTGACATCTACATTTGATGTTAAATGAACTAGCAGGAGGTGACGTCAGACACCCAGCTGTTCTGTTTAATATCTCCTAAAACTTTTCATTTTACACCACAAGTTTTTACTGTTTTTACTGTTTTGCATGGGGCAATCCCCTGCAAATTATATATTCCAACTCTGAGGTTGCACTACAGTAAGAAAAAGGATAAATTTCCCAATCCCCACTGTAGTGCGATCTGTTATCGGAACATCGATCTCACATTAGCAAATGCACACTATCATTCACTACTGTGGATTCGAAGATTTCCGGACTGACATTACAGGAGCTGTGAAACACACATTCATCCTTCCCCAGTTTCATTTAAGTGCTATTCCAGATTTTAATATTAAACATATGTGTGTGTGAATGCATATATATATATATATATATATATATATATATATATATATATATAGTGACAGGTAAGGGATTTATCAGAAAGGGAAACTAGTAAGAAATATGAGATAAATTATACGTTTTTAGCACTTATCTTAAATGAAGCCTGTGAGACTTGAATGACCACGTCTTTTGCTGGAAGAGTCAAACGAGATCTGAGGTAACTGGAGTTGGTGCAGTGTGGGTAAGAGAGAAGCTTGAGAGTTTTTGGTTACCACAAGCTTTGGCAATGGCCGAGTTGGATCTGAGGGATTGGATCTGAACCCATCAGTTGAGAAAAGAATGAAAATTGACAACATCAGATTTGTATTTACAAATTTAATTTATATACAAACGGACTTAATAGAAAATGTTTTGCATAACATGCACTCTGGATTTGTGTTTATATATAAATAAAAGTCCCCTCCTTTTTTCATTGGAGGGAGAGATTGCGTGATTTCATTCAGCATGGCTAACATCAGTGCTTCACAGCATAAACTGGAGGGTGATGTTGGAGATGTTAAGCATGGTTTTGATCAGGAACTTTAATCCTAAAGTTCAAACCATTTACCAGTCACAACAAGAGTTGTAGTCTGTGACAGAATAATAGGTGTACCTGCTTTGGTGTGGTGGAACAGACAAGTGAGGAGGTTGCTTCTGGTATTCCAGGAGAGGAACATTTTGTGGTGGACAGTGAACATGAGATGCAGGGGGACAAGAAAGAATTTATACAGGGGAGAAGAGTCTGCTTCCCCTTTGCATGCTGTTTAAAGTTATGCAGCAGTGGTAGCAGAAATGAAAAAAAAGGAACAGAAGATTTTTCAGCGGCAAATATTACAACTAAAAAAAGGCTTTTTTCTTGGACAAACATTTTGCACAGGAAACCATGATTCAGCCGTTTTGTGGCTAAGGATATTCACTCATTGATTTATCTTGTCACTGAGACTTTTTGTGACATTGCATTTCATTAATTTAATTATTGAACTAATTCTATTTAATGCTTGACACAAAAGACGTAGCTACCCATGGAATGAATATCATTTTGCTAGGTTATTTTCACCTCAAAAATGGAAATGTGTAGTACAGTTTTGAACAAACATGCTTGAAGAATCATTCGTAAAAGACTATTCTGTATTCTGTATCAAAGTGTCTATTCAATAACCAAGTTGCATGATAACAGGCACTTCTAGACAGGGGCATGGGAATTATGTCTGCCATTAAAAGAGAATAATGGCCCTGTGTAGCATATCCCTTGTGAATTAAAATCAGAAATGTCAGGGGTCTGCTCATTATGTAGGCAGTCCAAAATGTGTTTTTATTGTGGTGATCCTTATCACTTAATTAATGATTTTCCAAAAGAAAGTGTTGAGTGTTGTCAGAACTGTATGCAATGTGGTTATAAATGTCAGCAGCAGGGACACTTATGACTGTACAAAGTTATGGGGGGATAAAATGGACAAGATCCAACAGATGGATCAGCCCTCTGTTGAAAATGACTTGGAGGTTGTCACATCACCCATGTTCCTTCAGGATGAGAAAGAACATTCACAAGTTTATAATGAGATGGAAGTGGCTGAGAATGTAGATAAAGCACACATAAATTATTTAATGAGATCTGTGTAGACTAAGATTCTGATAGAGAGGATTCAGAAGGGTGAGACGACCTGCAGGACAGGGGAGTCCAGGAGGAAAGCTCAAAACAGGAGGTTACTATTATTAAAAGAGTACAGGAAAAAAACACTGAAAGGTTATGTTAAAGCATTCTGAGGCCAGAAAGGGAAAAGGATACTTTTTTAGTGTTTTCTTTGAAGGTTAATAGTACTATTAACATTGTTGGAGACTGGGAGTATTGCAGTAATGTCAGAAGGTTTGTTATGATATCATGTGCTAACCTGATATTTAGTTACAACATAGATGGCAGCAGTTATAAATGGGGAAGTAATGGGCAGGTACTGCCTTATGGTCATAAGGGCTTGATACTTGTTCAGTTACTCCTATTCTTTTTAAATCTCAGATATTCCGTAACTATAACATTTATATGGTCATTCTTGGCAGATCAGTGGTATATGATTAAATGCTACATGGAAAATGTATTAGACAAACAGTTGTATATTTGTTAGTACTGATGTCAATAAAAGGAAAGATGTGTCTGAATGGTTGAAACACAAGCACTCAGGTCGCTCCAGAACAAGTACAAATACGACTCTGTCATTGTCCATGTTGATGTGAATGACCTGAGATGTACCTCCCTGGACTACATAAAAAGAGACAAGGAAGAGCTCTCTGATCACATAGCCCAGGCCGATATGACCCTGAGCCTGAGTAGCATCCTGCTCTCACCAAGAATGATGCCACAGTTTAAAGAAAAAATGATCAATTTCAACAACTGGCTACGTTTCTAGCGTCATTCAAAGGGGATCCAGTATCTGTCTACCTGGGATGACATGCTCAACAAGCCACATTGCTTCGCAAGAGATGGCTTGCACCAGTCACCCTTAGGCTTTTGAATACAGGCCAAGGTTTTTGCCACCCCCCCTTAGTGCCTTTTTTAGGCAAGGCTCAAAAGACAAACCCACCACCGTAAATAGTACAAATAACCAAAAACTGAGGGTAATGCTACTCAACCCCAGAAGTCTAAACCTCAAAATGCATGCACTCGAGGCACTCCTCAGTATGGAGAACATCGATATCTGTGCAGTAAAAGAAACCTGGTTTAAGGCTCCAGAGAGCACCCCTGCACTACCACACTATAACTCATACCATACTTTTTGGCCACAGAACCCGGACCGAAACACAAAAGGCGGGGGTGTATCTATATTCATCAAGGATACCCACACCTCCAGGTTAGTGGCACAGCATGATGCCTCAGAGATCATCCATGTGCAACTAACAACAGGCAAAACTGGAATTCAAATTGTAGCTTGCTACAGATCACCCACCATGACCCAGGACCCCCATTCCGTGTTTCTGGAGACACTGGAAAATATGAAGGTCCTACCAAACACCCTAATATTGGGTGATTTCAATTACCCAAACATTAACTGGGAGAACTACTCAAGTACTAACTCCCTTGTCCAACGCTTCCTAGAATTTATAAACTCAAACGCCCTGGATCAACTGGTCAACACCCCCACCAGAGGTGACAACATTTTGGACCTGGTCATCACCAGCATGAGCGACCGGTGTTCCACTCCTGAGGTCAACCCCTCGCTGATTAGGTCAGACCATAGACTAATCATTCTGGATATCCACATTCCGCCCCCACCCCAATCAAGGAAACCACTGTGAAAAACTTTTCAAAAGCAAACTTCACATTACTCAAGACCGAGGTGGAAAGGTTCACAGCCCCCATGCTAAAGGACAACGCTGAATCCCTTACAAAGGCACTCTATGAGCACCTGCAAGAATGCATGGATTGTGCTATCCCAAGCAAAACCAAGACTCACTCCTCCAAGAAAAGGAAAACAGTCTGGTGGACCCCTGCCATAAACAAGCTATAGAGTGCCTTTGTAAGGGATTCAGCGTTGTCCTTTAGCATGGGGGCTGTGAACCTTTCCACCTCGGTCTTGAGTAATGTGAAGTTTGCTTTTGAAAAGTTTTTCACAGTGGTTTCCTTGATTTAGGTGAGCTCCGAATGTGGATATCCAGAATGATTAGTCTATGGTCTGACCTAATCAGCGAGGGGTTGACCTCAGGAGTGGAACACCGGTCGCTCATGCTGGTGATGACCAGGTCCAAAATGTTGTCACCTCTGGTGGGGGTGTTGACCAGTTGATCCAGGAAGTAAAATCCCAAGAAGGAAAGACATCCCTGATCAGCATCAGCAAGAAACTATGATCCCTCATAAAATCAACCAAGGCTAGCTTCGAAAGAAAAATTGCCAAGGACTCCAAAGATAACTACAAAGCGTTCTTCAGCTATGTCAAGAACCTAAGTGAAAACTCTCAGATCTGCTCTGAGTTAGTGCAGAATGGCACAAAATACACAAACCAACTGATATTGCCAACATTCTGGCAGACAGGTTTAGTCCAAACTTCACCCCCCCCACACCCCTAAAGGGCCCATAACAATAACATAAGAATGTAGATCCCCGGCAATCACTAATACACAGGTTAAAACAGCCCTATCCAAAGCCAAAAACACAGCTTCAATGGGACTGGACAGTGTCCCGAGCTGTGTCTTACGCGAGCTCCAAAATGAACTAACCCCTCACCCAAACACACTGTTCAAACTCAGCCTCTCTACAGGCTATGTACCCATAGAGTGGTGCACAGCAACAGTTATCCCGCTCCACAAAGGTGAAGCCACAATGGACCTTGGGAACTATCGCCATATAAGCCTCACTAGCCTGGTCTGCAAGGCTATGGAGTGCATCATCATGGAACTCATTAACAGAGACATTGGGAACCTCCAAACATTGGATCCTACCCAGCTTGGCTTTGTTAAGGGCAGATCATGCCTTCTAAACCTGGTGGACTTCTTTGAGACAGTTACCAAGGCTTTAGATGAGGGAAAGGAGATCCACACAGCCTACATAGAGCTCGCAAAGGCTTTCAACACCATTCCCCATTCTGGTATTATAGATAAGCTCACCAGCCTGAACATAAACCCCTACGTCACGAGATGGGTTGCCAACTGGCTCATGGATAGAACCCACACAGTGAGAGTTGCAGGCTCTAGGTCCGACTCTAAATCGGTTACAAGTGGCGTCCCCCAGGGCTTAGTCCTGGGACCCCTCCTGTTCAGTATATACTTCTCAGAGGTACAGGCAAGCATAGGAAAACTATGGCTGACCAAGTTCGCAGACAACTGCAAACTGGGGGCCATAATTGACTCTCCAGCTAATACTGACATCCTCCGGAAGGGTCTCACTGAGACAGATACCTGGTGTCAAAATCATGGCCTCAAGCTAAATGCCAAAAAATGCATAGTCATCCCCTTTGGAAAAAACAAAGTACCCTCGAATTACCACATACGTGGTAGTCCACTAAATACAGGAAATGTAATACGGGATCTGGGGACCCAAGTGGATAGTAATCTCTCCTTTGATAATCATATTGCCAAGGTGGTTAGAAAATCTTTCTATGTGGCCCACCTAATCACAAAAGGGTTCGCATCTAGAACAAAAGAGGTTATTGTGCCCCTCTACTCATCATTCATCAGACCCATCATACAACGCCCCATTTGGGATGTACCTTACAAGACACCTGCAATAGCTGGAAAGACCACAGAAGTAGCTCACCAAGAGGATTACTAGCCTCAAATAGATGCCCTATGCAGCCCGACTGAAGAAACTCCAGCTGTACCCGGTTGCATACCGCTTACTCAGAGGTGATCTCTGCCTGTCATACAAGGCCATATCCAACCCAGAATTGATGACCATGCTCCACCTAAAAAAAAAAAAAAAAAAAACAAATCCCCAAGAGCCACACGCTCTAGGGATCTAAACCTCACCACAACGATAAACAGGACGTGCTGGAGGAATAGATTTCTGTCCCAGACTCCCCATGCTTTGGAACAAGATTCCAATCTACATTACGCAGAGCCCCTCACTAACACTCTTCAAGAGAAACCCTGACGATTGGATGGAAAACAGAAAATTTACCCCGGGGATCACTGCAGTGGCTCTGCTGGAAGAGGCACAGGGAACTAATGGCTCTGCTGGACAGAGGCACAGGGAACTAATCTCAGGGGGCAGCGAAAGCCAACACATTCTGGCAAGGCTTATAGATGCCCTCAGGCAGATAGCCTAGTACTTACCTATGAACCTATGAAAGATTATTCCGGGGATTCGGGAACATTGTGCCCACAATTGTGGCCAAGCCAGCACTACTTACATCGTGTGTGTGACATGCTTCAATTCTTACTATCTATGTATGTGGTCAAGCCATTGTGCATGACGAGCAGCTCCTTACTGCGATCACAGGACAAACTCTCAGCAGAACCGTGTTAGATCGCATTGTGACCAGATCAGAGTATGAGCAGCTGAGGTAAACACTGGAAATACACAAACCCCTCTGTTAGTAGTGAGTTTGTATGCACAGACAGGACAATAATTTTGACAATGTTGATGTTAAGTAACAAACTATATGTGAAGAGAAATGTTCTATGAAGAGGATAATATTATGGATGGCTGTGGGAGGAGCAGTTTCTCTATAGCAAAAGAAACCACAAATGGAGAGAAAAGTGAAAAGGCAGCTGTCTAACAAAGCAGGGCATCAAAACATAATGGGGAAGTGATGTGACAATACTTGAATGTAGAAAGATGTGGAACTTAGACTGGAGAGGTGGGATACAGTAAAGTAACTTTATGTACTGACCTGCACAAGTCCTGACAATATCAGAGTATGAACAGTGGACCTACACTTTAATGTTAATGTCATTAAAAAAAGAGGAAACTATGATACCCACAAAGGAGTCGACCCATCAATTCAGTCCACATGCTAGTATATCCATAGTTCCCTAGCAGGGGGAATCATTGAAATGGTCAGACTAAAAGGAACCATAAAACATGAAAATCACGGAAATGTAAAACATGAGCCTTCTGATAACAGTAAAAGAAAGACAGGCCTCATGAGAATTGAGCCCATGACTTTCCTATTGATATTCTCCCTACCAGTGCATTGCTAGTGCAGCCACTGAAGCAAGTAGACTAAAGGGGGACATAAAACACCCATATGAGGGGAAATATAGCACATGTGCAGACCAATAGCAATAAAATAAAGGTAGGCCTCAAGGAAACTTGAGCCCATGACATTCCTAATGACATTCTCCCTAACAGTGCATTAGTTAGGAGTCAATGAAAACAGTCAGACTAAAAGGGACCACAAAATACAGTAGAATATGTACAGACTGCAAACTAAACACTGTGTAAAACAGCATACAACCCCCAGGAAATTCAAACCCCCAAGCAGTGTTTTGACACAGTACAAATAATTTCATGAGTACCATGAGCCATCGAAAGCATTAGAAGAGAAGCATTAGCTGTACTTTATTTCAGACCAATTAGCATATAAGCGAAAATTATATAGTTACTATAATGATAGATCCATATTGTTTGATCTTCGTACGGCTCACCTACGGGTTGTCAGATCCAATCGGATCTGACCTCACACTGACTCAGAAGCTCCTTGGTTCCAGGGCTCTGACTCCTCCATTACTCAGAATTCCCTCTACTTCACCTCAGTACCTCAGAGAGAGTTTACCCCATAAGATAAAAAGAAGTTATGTACTCACCATAGCATTCCACCTGTGTTGTCCATTTTCATTCTTCCTCAACTGATGGGTTCGGATCCAATCCGTCAGATCCGACTCGGCCATTGCGAAAGCTCATGGCAACCAAAAACTCTGGAGCTAATCTCCCTTACCCACAATGCACCAACCCCAATTACCTCAGATATCGTTTGCTGATTTCAGTAGAAAAGAACATTCATATTCAGAAATGAAGAAGGCTATATCTGGAGCTTAATATAAAGGACAGAAATGTGCTGTAACCATTCATTCTTCCAGAAGATTTAAAGAATGGGGATTGGTGGGAGGGAAGTTGAGGAAGAATGAAAATGGAATATCTTTCCACAGGGACAGCCAGTAGCAAAAGCCTCTAGGAATAAGGACTCCTTAGAAGAAAGGTTGCTGGGTGTCCAGCCACCTCTCTGCTTAAGGATTTCTAGGATGTCTCCGAATGAGACATCTTCAGGAGGTGACCGTGTGGACCCTTCGCCTTCATTAAAATCCATATCTTCAGTGACAGACTCCTCTGGCGAGTCTAGGTGCTTCATCTTGCACGTCTTCTTCTTAGGGATCTTCTCAGTGGGATGCTCTGGAGAGGTATCAGAAGATAAAATCAAAATTCCTTATGTGGAAGCCTGGGGTCTTGCTACTGGTTGTCCCTGTGGAAAGATTCAATAAGGCTCTGAGTGCAGAGACATCAAGGTTGCAGATTTGGGATCCAAGAGGAAAGTATCATTCCATTCTGTTGAGGCACAGAAAACTTTCTTCAAAGCCTCAAAGGCAGATCGCCTGGAGAAAGGGAAGATCTCGGATCTCGCAACCTTCCCCCGCTTCAAGGGCAAAATCCTCAAGGTAAAAGCTGGAGCCGAGCTATCCAGTGCCAAGGCTCCGGGGAGCAGAGATGGCTCCAAAAGCTTCAGTTGACTGGAACACCTCAGATCCAATAGGTAGGCTTCGGCTCCGAGAGGTCTCTGGATCTGATGGGATCGGAGCACTCAGAGAAAGCTTCGGATCCAAGGATAAAGCAATCCTCAGATCCAAGACAGAAGGATCCAAATGGCTATGATCCAAGGACTGTGAGACAGCTGAAGGAGTCAGAGGAGAATGTTGTAGTGGGGGGTGTAACAGAAAAATGGACTTCCTGAACCAAAGTGGTAGGAGCCGATGGAAGACTCATCTGTCCTTGCACTGAGAGAATCTTCCTCACCACTCTTTCCACATCTTCCTCTGTGAGACTTCTGAAAGAACGAGTGGAAAACACTGAAGGATAAATGGGTCTGTCCAGAAATGGGAAAGGTACCTTAGAGGGTACTGGATTCACTGAAAGTGAATACTGAGTCCGTGGTAAAATAGTAGGAGTTGAAGGATGAGCAACAGTCAGAGCCAGCTTGGCTTGTGTCATATTCGAGGAAGGTCGGATCAGATAATTTTTGTCTCTTCAAATCTGAAGGAGTTGGATCAAATATTTTCAGCTTCTTCGGATCCAAGGATGAATTTGGATCTTTGTGAGACCATTTCTTTGATGATTCCAAAGCAGAAGAGGAAGAAGAAGACTTCAGATATAAGGAGTTTTGGTTTTTGGAGACTTATCTCTGGATATAGCCTCTCCAAAAGATGATGGCAAAAGGCCCTTAAGAATCAATTTGATCTTGTGCTCAACCAGTGACCTAGAGTTGAACCCGTGGCAGACAGAGCGATCCTCTTACAAGTGAAGCGGTCCTAAATAGTATATACATAAAGTGTGGGCAACTGATAAGGGGAGCTTATGCCCACACTTAGTACACTTTTTAAAGCCTGACAGAGCTTTATTCGCCATACTTAAACACTGACGACAGTCAACAAGGAGAAAATATTCACTATTTCTACTACCACTTTCTAATTTGTTTTTTTAAACAGAGACAGTGACAAATAAAAGGGCAAAACAAGGCAGAACAACTAGCAACAATGGTATCAGAAATACTATATAAAATGTAGTATTATGGCAAGGATACTAACAATAGTATCAGCAGGTACGCAAGTACAAGAAAGAACATAAAATAAGACATTTAGCACAACACACACAAAAGTATGTGATGGGTAAGGGGAATACTTAATCTAAATATAGAAAAGAGAACCAAGTAAAAAAAAGGACATTTTCACAAACTTATCTTAATATCACTCAACAGTGTTGGAAACCATGTCTTTCACTGAAAACAGCAAACGAGATCTGACATATTTGGGGTTGGTACATTGTGGGAAAGGGAGAATCTCTAAAGTTTTTGGTTGCCTCGAGCTTTAGCAATAGCAGAGTCTGGTCCAAGGGATTTGATCTGAACCCATCAGTTGAGGACAGAATGAAAATTGACAACATCATATATATATATATATATATAAATAGATAGGTTCGAACACTGTGTGCCCGACCATATGGTGGTAAACCTCTATATATATATATATATATATATATATATATATATATATAAATATATATATATATATATATATATATATATATATATACACACATATATATAAATATATATATATATATATATACATATATATATATAAAAACAATCTTGTTCAAGATTTACTAGTATACAGAAAAACTGGTAGAACTGGAAGGCATTCAGTGAGAACTGCTCACAGACAGGGTGTGCCAGAAAATTACCTGGTCACCAGAAGCCCATTAGTGTCAATTTAGAAGGGAGTAGGCGGGAGGGAGGTTGAACCAGATGAAAATCAGACAACATTGGTCTATCGGTATGACAAGTACATAACTTTCGTATCCAGTGTGGTCTGCTTTCATCTTATTCAGCTGTGGGGCAGATTTCCAATCTGTTATACCTAGGAAGTATCAAGGAAGGACATTTCTGAGAATGGTGGACCCAAAAAATGAACATGATCTGGACTGTACATCCAGCTTGTACAGAGACACAAAGGTATGAACTGTTGACCAAGTAGTTTCAGCACAACTATCATCAGTAGATTGACAAGGCTGTTGATCTGTCTATTGCCCTTGCAGAATGAGTCTTTGGTTTAGATTATAGAGACAAGCCCTTTTTGTTGTAAACAAAAGAAATGCAGTCTTATAACCATCTGGAGAGAGTAACCTTAACAACTGCTTTATCCAATTTAGGCTTTGACAAGGCAGCAAACAATTGATCAGATTTTCTGAATGGCTTGGTCCTATGAAGACAGAACTTAAGTGTGCAACGGCCATCCAGAATATGTATCATGTATTTGCCCTTGTTGGAAATTTCTTGGAAAAAGACTGGCAGTTTTATACACTGGTTTAAATTAGTCTTGTATATCACCTTAAGAAAGAAAGATGTGTTAGTTCTCAAGGAGACTGTCTTTGTGAAAAATGAGATAGGAAAGTTTGAAAAAAGTGCCTACATCTCTGAAATTCACCTGGCTATAGTAATAGCCACAAGGAAAATTGTCTTCCAAGAGAAACTTCAAATCGCCTAATGCTGTTGGTTCAAAGGGTGGTTGAGTCAATACCTGTAGTGTGATAGTAATATCTGAGGGAGGTACTGGATCTCAGACAGGTGGTCGTAGGAGAAAAGTTCCCCTCAAAAAGGCCTTTGAGATTTGCAACTCTGTAGCTTCCTTGCAAATCTCACAGACCTTTGAGATTTGCAAGGAAGCTACAGAGTTGTCATTCTGCCTAATATGAAAGCCTGAAATAGTGGCCATTTGTACTTTTATAGTAGAATAGTTACAGCTGCTGTGGAAAAGCTGAGACAAGAATTCCAAAATGGAAAGAACAGGAAAAGGGACAGAATCTAAACTTTTTGATATCACTCAAAAGGAAAACCTCTACCATTTACTATGGTAGATCTTCTTAGTGGACTATTTTTTGGGATCCTGATATGATTCGGACAACTGAGATAGGAGCCTGGGATCTCTGGCTAAGTTTAAAACTGAAGGAGCCACTCAGCTAACCTCATGGATTTCTGGCCTGGAGGAGGCAGTCTGGATGGGGCAATTTGGATCACTTTGGCCTTGTACATTTTTGCTTTCAGTATGAATTTTCTCATTAAGGTAAAGGGGGAAAGCATAGAGTGACCTGGGGCCAATTATGAGCTAGAGCATCCCTCAGCGACTCTCCCTATGGAGGGATCAGAGCAAAGTAACTTCTGCATTTGTTGTTCTGGTAAGATGTAAAAAGAGTGCAGCAAGGTTGGCCCCAAAGATGAAAAATCAAGTTTGTCACTGTAGGATTGAGGGACCACTTGTGAGGCATTAAGACAGTTTTGCTCAATTTGTCTCCTAACACACTGGACACCCCCGGTATGTTCACTACAATAAGAAAGCGATGAGAAAATATCACCCACTGCCAAACTCTCATGTCTCAACATAGGGGATAGGAGCATGTTCCTCCCTGTTTGTTGATGTACCAGACTACTAACATGTTCTCTGACTGTAGAGATATCACAGCCTTGGGAAGACCATCATGAAATGCCTGCAACATTAGGGGGACTGCCATCATCTCCAAGACATTAGTGAGGCTGACCTATCTGTGTGACCAAGTACTTTGGACCATCTTACCTTCTTAATGCCCCCCCCACCCTAGAAGGGATATGTCCATGGTCACTACAGCCACAGGTGGATCCACGTGGAATGGACATCCTTCTTTCACTAAAGAAGATTTTATCCACCAGGAAATGTGTTGCCTGCTGAATCAAGTGTGAAGAATTTTCATATGCAGTGGACGAAGGTTTTGGGACAACTGCACCACTACTTTTGGGACAACTGCACCACTACAGTTCATTGGAGCACTTTCATGTAAAATCTGGCTAAAGGTACTCAGGTTATCCAAGCTGCCACTGATCCCAGAGCTTGAAGGATCAGGCGGATTAAAATCTTGGTACTGCAGATTATCTTTGTGACCTGTAATCTTATGGTCTAAACTCTTGAGGGTGGTAGAGAGACTATAGCTGAGTTTGTGCTGAGAATTGCTCCTATGAATTTTACAGTCTGAGTTGGTTCCAGTCGGGACTTTTTGTAGTTTATGGTTATCCCCAGAAGAGAACAAGTTTGGAGGACCTGGTCTTTTGTCCTTTTCAAGTGATGCTGGGAAAACTGTCTGAAATTAGATAGTCATCTAGATATGGATACACCCGTAATCCTTGCAGTTTCAAGTGAGCTGCTACAACTGCCATGCACTTGGTAAACACCCTGGGTCTGGGGAGAAGACCGAAAGGCAGGGCTCTGAATTGATTATGACTGGCCCCAGCTCGCAACAGGGAAATTTCCTCAAACATTTATATAACTTTACATGATAGTATGTTTCCTTGAGATATATGGAGCGTATCCAATCATCCTTCCTCAGAAGAGGCAAAATAAACTGAATTGTGACCCTCTGGAATTTTATCTTTTTCACATGCTGGTTTAAGTGGCCCAGGTCCAAGAAGGGTGTGAGGTGTCCTGTTTTCATGGGTACTAGCAATGTGTTTCGGCTTTTCCCAGTTAGGGGTTGGCACAACGGATGGTGTGAGGTCTCCTGTTTTCTTGGGTACTAGCAATATCTTTCAGCTTTTCCCAGTTAGGGGTTGGCACAACGGATGGTGTGAGGTCTCCTGTTTTCTTGGGTACTAGCAATATCTTTCAGCTTTTCCCGGTTAGGGGTTGCCACAGCGGATAACCAGTCCGCAGATTGATTGGCAGTGGATTTTTACAGTGCCGAGTTGCCAGCCTGACACTCAGCCTTCATGTAAGGCACACCCACATGCACACGCACCTAGCTGCATGTCTTTAATGCTCCCTCAGCCACAGGGAGGACATGCAGACTCCACAAAGAAGGAACTCCAGCTGAGAATCGAACTGAAGAACCTTTTGCTGTGAGGCGACGACACTAACTGCTGCACCACCGCAGCCTATACTAATGGGTACTAAAAAGATCCTTGAGTAAACTCCAGATTCTAAATGGACTTTGGGGACCGGATGGATGACTGTTTTTTTTTATACAAGCTTGGAAACCTCTGCTGCTGTGAGTTCCCATTGACTACGTGGAACACTGGGGACTTTTTTCTTCTTCACTGGAGGAAGGGTAAATGGTACAGAATAGCCTCTGGAAATTATGTTCAGCACCCATGAATCCAATTTGTTTTGTCAGGCTTGTGGGTGGAGAGACAAGTGCCCCATGACTGCCTCCAGACTGCAGCAGTCAGGCAACTCTTCATGGATGCTGAAAAGGCTTTTCCATAAAAGGAATGTGAAAGCCCTGGTTTTGTGGTCTGCCTCTGCCTCTAGGGTGATGTCCATTGTAGTTGACTCCTCCTATGCCATGAAAAGGTCTATCACCAAGACGTCCTGATAAGAGCTCTGTGATTTATGGAACCCCATTTTTTCTTAGTCCTCTCATTCCTATAGTAGGTTCTCTGAGGGGTGGAAAAAACATATTCCCACTACAGAGAAAGTCTTACCATCTTGCTGACTCTTGGTTAGCATGTCTTTTACATCTGGCCCAAATAAAGTGAAGACATTAAAGGAGGCACTGACAAATGAAGTCTAAAACCTTTATGCAGAATCACAAAGTCATATCCAGGCATGCTGATGCATGGTGATGATGGTACCTGCTGCTCTAGCCATGCCATCAGCTACATTAGAAAGCAGTTGCATGGCTATGCTGGAAGTAGACTGAAGGGTGGAAAGCTGGCAGCCCACTGCCTTCTGATCATCCGCCGGCAAGTTATCCAAGAGAGACCTGAAAAGCTCCTTGGTCAAGTCTCTCTGAAATCTGGGGATGTACACTAGGTAATTCAGTGCTCTAAGTGTGAAAATCTCTGAAGTGTACATCCATGTTCCAAAATGCCCCATCTCCCTGGACTCTCTGTTAGTGGGATGGAACGAGGAGCTTTTCTCTGATAGTTCCTTTTAGAGGCTGCCACTACCACCATTGTAGCCATCCATCCATGGACCTTCGCTACAATGCTTTCTCTCTTTTGGTGCTGCCAAAATGGTATCATTTTTCTTTTTGGAAATGGGGTCCAGCATGTCGGGGCCATTCCATGCCTGTTGAGCCATGAGATTAATGAGCGGGTCATTGGGTGGTACCACCCAGGATGATGTTATGCTGGAATTAAAGGCTTCCAGGAACAAAGACTCATCTGATAAAGGGTTATCTGTGGATCACCTTCCTCTCTGCTTCATCAATTCAAGGATCTCACTGAAGGCAACATTTTTCTGAGGAAGATCTAGGGAAGCCTTTGCCTTCATCAAAGTCTGTGTCTTCAGTGAAAGATTCAGGAGAAGAGTCTTTGTGCTTCTGCTTACAAATTGTGTTTCTTATAAACCATTTCTGTTAGAAGGTTCCGAATCAGACTGGGAGCTAATGTACCACATAACCTGAGAAGCCTGTGATACTGCTTGTCCCTGTCTAACAGGTGGACAGGAAGTAGAAGGAGATTCCTGCCAGGGTTCAAATTAAACTGAGTTGCATGGCTGTGACTTCTGCTTCAGCATCAATAGGACTCTCTCAAAAGCCTCAAAGACTAAGGATGCCATTGGCTCTGTTGGCCTCCTCCTACCCTGTGACAGAAAAGAAACCTCAGAACTGAGGGATCTCAACCCCAAAGCTGATCTTGGTGCCAAACTACTGACTGCTAAGATGCCAAAGGGAAGGGAAGGGAAGGGACGGCTGTGATAACTTCAGTGTCGAACCGTCCCCTTGAGGTCCGGCTATGAAGCTTTGGCTATGAGTCTCTTCCAGATCCGAGCAAATAACAGTCGAAAGAGAAATGGAAGCCATCTGTGTCAAAGTAACTCAGACTATCTATTCTGGCAAAGGCAATCCAGGACAGATTAGATCCAAATTAATCAGATCCAAAGGATGCAGTGGGATTGGAGAAGGAAGATGAAAGGTAGTTGGCCCAGGATTTGGCAAATTCCCAGAAGATTGTAATGAGAGAACCCCTGAGCTGGATCTGTATTCTAAGAAACTTCCTCATCATCCTGTTAACGTCTTGCTTGGTTAGGCTTCTGAATGACTGAGTAGAAGAAGGCACCAAAGGTGGTCTCCAATACTTTTGCTGCTGGAGGATGGGTGAGTGTAGTCTTGGACTCACTGGGTCCAGACAGAACTGTGACCAAGAAGGTGACGAACAGATCCAAGAGACTGTCGGCTCTAGCCATCAAGGAACCTTAAGATCTGACTCAGACAACACCTATGGAGTATTTCCTTGATCTTTCCAACTCTGATTTTTCCTTCTGTTTTGACTTCTCTTTTTCTTTCCTCTCATTTTTTTCTTTCTTCTTGACATTCTGTTTATCTTTTGGCCTCTTGTCCTTGTTCGCTGGGGAGGAGGTTGTGGAAGAAGTAGATGGTATTGCAGACTCTGTCTGTGGAGGAAGAGGACCCTTGACAATGAGTCTGGTCTGGAGAAACCTAGTGCTAAATGAAGTACCAGATTGGCATTATGTGTCAAGACAGGCAGAGGCCAGTCAAGAGACATACAGCAAATGTGGATTCTGTGGGAGGATTATGTCCAAATTCAGTGCACTTTTTAAAACCATGACTATCTGCAATAATGTCTACTAATCACTGAAAACTAACACACATACTCTAAAAGAATATCACAATAAAAAACATTATAAACTACTATAGAAATACTATAAAGTATTATAAACGTGGCAAAAAAACAGCACACTTTCTCTATACTACTATAATATCTAACACACTAAGTATTTACCTAACCTTAACTCTAACTTTTAATGCTAACCTAACTACACACCCAAACAAAATTGAGAAAAAAAATCTCTTGGTAGAGGAAGTAGTGAACTATTATGAACTATATCGTGAAAAAGGATATAGCAATGGCAAGCTCTCATAAACACAACTGAATTCTTCAGGCAGCAAATGTGATCTGGGGTACTGAGGTGGAGTACAAGGAATTATGGATAGGGGAGGAGTCAGAGCCCTGGAACCGAGAAGCTTCAGAGTCGGTGCTGAGGTTAGATCCAATTGGATCCAACAACTCATAGATGAACTGGATGAAAATAGACAACATTTGATCAAGGAGTTTTCTTCATTTTTGGCATAGAATGTGGTATGCCACTTCTCTTTGTTTATATATCGCTACTGACATTGCTCTATACCAACCATCATGCAAGGTATGACCACAGAAAGATGATTTTTTCTTTTTAAAATCATTTGTAGGTTTGTATGCATTGTATTTATCTATTTTTTTACCAGACTAAAAGTTGCAAATGGAAGTATAGGACAGAAATGAAAAGGATAAGCAAACAGGGGTTAGAACATAAGGTGAGCCTAGAAGGAATCAGCAGGATGGAAGTGGGTTAAGAGTATATCTCTCAGTTTCTTAGCTCTACAATGCTACAAGAATCTATACGTAAATTTGGTTAAAAAAATGCCATAGGCCGCTGACAGAATTTACAAATCGACCTTATCATTTCTAACATTTCAATAAATAAAATCAGCCGGCTTAAAACCAAACAAACTTTATTCTCCACAGTAATTCAGTAAGCGCTTTTGCCTCCACACTAATGAGACTTCTTCAGACTGAATTACTGTGGAGTCTGAAGAAGTCTCGTTAATGTGGAGATGAAAGTGCTTACTGAATTACTGTGGAGAATAAAGTTTGTTTGGTTTTAAGCCAGCTTATTTTATTTATTTCATTTTTTAGTCCGGTTATACTGTTTTTAATATTTCTAGCATTTCCCCATACAGACTTGTTCATGAAGTGCACTGCCTCCATTTTCTGTACCTGGAGTAGAGGGCTACAGCAGAGATCAGATGCCTTCTCTTGTACCTTCACTTCCTACTTGACTTCAGGAGGTACAGGAGTAAGGACAAAGAAGAAGCTTGAATTTGTCCTCACATATTCAGCTGATCCCACAACAGCCACTTGGCTCTCTGCCCTGCTGTCCAGAAAGATGGATGGCAGAAGAAGAAGACAAAAAATGCCTCTACTTGAGGACTCAGTCAATGTGGCTACAGATAAGTAAAAAAAAATCAGAACTGTCTTTATCATCAATGTTTAAATCAGTTATGTCAAACTTGGGACTGATGATACTGAGCCTGACTGCCTGAGGCCAAAGCCTATCAAGTCTTAAGCAGATGCAGGGAAGATCAGCATTGGGCCAGTAATTAGGCTTACAGACCCATCAATCCCAAGCCTGATCCTGAGAGTCTTGAGGCTAAGAGCTCAAAGACCAAACCAGCTGAAATAGGCAATGACTGACAATGTTAGCATTGATACCAAACCCAAGCCCACATGCTGGAAACACAGTAAAATGTAATATGTCATACCGTGACAGTGAATGCCTATGAACACTGCATTTTGTGTCTGTGCATAAAAGTGCATATATTAAACCATGTCCAAAATTTCATTATAAAACTTGTGGGCAATGAAAACAGAATATTCTGCTATAAAATAAGCTAACCTCAGATTGCTATGCCACTATTATGAACTTCATTGCAACTAATTCCTGAATTTAATACCATGACTTTACTGCTTCAAATGACGACATTTGAACCATAGTTTATTACAACTGAAAAAAAAATCTGGTGAAATATATCTGATGCTAACTTATGAGAAGAAGTCATATAACAACCTTCCAGTAGAAAATGAAACTAATCCATAGTGTCAAACTGTAACAGTGAAGGTCTATGAAGTTCTGGATTTGGTACATATAAAGACCATGTTTCAGCCCCCTCTTTGAGATTTCCCTGCAAAACTGCCAGGCAGGCATTACAGGATGTTCAACAACATATTGGTCCTAAGTGTGTTATACAATTCCTAGGGATTTCAGTGCAGCTCAAGCCTAAAGTTAACCGTACCACTTAAGCAACTTCAAAAAAATGACATTTGTGCTACAGCTGAAAATTTGCTTCCTGGTTAAATATATATGATTTTTGCTTCTTATGTATTGACAACAAAGTAAAGACATATTCTAGACCAGTGCTGTATTCTGCATCAAAAGATGCAATTCTACCTCAAGAGTTTAAGTTCAACTCAACAGTGAATTTAGCCCCATGACTTTTGCTGCTTCAGACCATGCAGTTTGAGCCATCAAAAACAAATCTTTTACTGGAGAAATACATGCATTTGCTTTTTTAACTTCTGATATACTGCCAGTACAATAAAAACATATTCTGGTCATGGACTGCTTTATTCCCACTGTGAGCACAGGTCATATACTGACTCCTAATGGAAACTGAGCATAACAGCACAATGTAGCTTGGCAGCCTGGCAAATTCTAATGGCCATGTTGACCTACTGGTGAATACTATCAGTGCAGAGTTATATATCTGAAGCAGTCTGATGTTTTGTTAAAGATTTTGAACAACAAATGTGGGAATTCTGTGTTAAACTGTACTTAGGTTTTGCTTTTAAATGCAGGGGTGATGGGAGAGCTGCATATTGAATTTTTGGATAGCCATGTCCTGTTACTGTATGTGACAGAGTGGAGGTGAAAATATATGCTAATGAATAGCATGAAGGTTTGGGTCAAGGTTCATAGGTTCATAGTTAAGTACTAGCCTAGCCAACAATAGTAAACATTTTACACGTTTCCCTTTTTTTATTTGTCCAAGTCTTTTGGGTTTCTAATACCATAACGGGAACGGACCCCATTCCTAAGTCAAAGTACGATTAAAGTTCATGAAAGTAGTATTGTTTCACTCTTTGATGTCAGCCAAAAGTGCTCTTTGCAGCACCCGCAGTGTGCCCCATAATGACTCCTTCTGCAGTTCTTATGGAGTTACATGTATTCGTAGCGTATCCAAAATATGATTTTAGACTCTTTTTTTATAAGACCCATTGCTCCTACTAGTATTGGAACTATTTGGGTATCTTTCTTCCACATTGCTCTCATTTCTGCTTGCAGATCCTGATATTTTATAACTTTATGTTTCTCTGTGCAGAGGACACTATAGTCACTGGGTGTGGTGATTTCAATGATCAATGCTACTCTTCTGTAATACCAAAGGAAAAAGCACCACAGTGTATCCAACTGCCCAAATAAATCCTGCAAGCCCGATGAAATAACGTACTGTTTATTACAAAAAACAAAAAGTCACATAAAGTGCTTTTCGTCAGGCACATAGCCCAACTTCTTCAGATAATTATATAACATAGGACATAAACTATATAGGAGGTGAAAAGTCAGCTGGTTCCTGAATCACCAGGAATCAGTTGCTCTTAAAGTGGCAGCCACCTTCATTCATTACCTAAAATATATAGCTTAAACAGCTCTCATCTACGCATTGTTTTAAAACAATATTTTAGAAAACTAGACAAATAGTGTAAAAAGATCTAAAACCAATAATTATCTATTATGAAGTATTAATGCAGTCAAAATTAAAATGATATCTATGTATTTATATTTTTATTTTTATGTTCTAGTATAATAAACCTTAAAAGCATGTAGGTAAAAACATGTAAATAAAAAACAGCAAAACCTGACTTAAGAAACTGAAAGTCAAATACACTCTAAGACAATAGCATGCAGAGACCATTTTAAACACAGCATAATAGTCAACTCCTAATCAAATTTTTAAGTTGTAGTATACACTTAACTGAATACATTTTGTTAATGCCCGGAGGGTGAGTTTGTGTCTTATCAATGCTACTCTTGTCTTCTTTTCCTGGACAACTATATCCATTTTTCTAGCATCTATCTTTTGAATTGTTGGTAATGGATGATCCCATGTGATGCAGTCTTCATAATTTTCTATGATGCTTTGTGGCTCAGATTTCCAGTGCTTTTCAGCCACTTCAAAACCATAATGTTTGCACAATCCCCAGTGAACAGTCTCACCACGTTATTGTGCTTTTCAGTATGCAGTCCTTCTGCCATAATTTGGCACAACCAGCAACGAGGTGTGTGACTGTTTCCAGTTCAGTTTTAAAAAAACTACATTTCTCCATTTCTCCCACATGTTCAATGGACTTTGTAAAGCAGCGTGTACGTAGCCCACTATCTTGAGCCGCCAATATTAACCTTTCATCTCTTGGTTTAAATTCACTTCTCCTTAACCATTCCTGCATTCATTCCCGATGAACATGAGGCTCTTCCAGAAGTTTTCTATACTTGCTACTATATTTATGCATTTTCCACATTTCTTGCCTTTTCATCTGATCCTTCACCTTATATTCTTTCTTTTGTTTTTTGGCACATTCAGTTGCTGCCTGATTTCTATCCACTTCTGGTCTGATTTCCATTCCTACCTGACGCCGATATGCTTCTGCTAGATTATGCAGGGAAGTCATCTTAAATTTATTCTTTTCATGTCTCAAAACTTTCACTACGTTTTGGG
This sequence comes from Protopterus annectens, assembly GCF_019279795.1. Taxonomy (NCBI): domain Eukaryota; kingdom Metazoa; phylum Chordata; order Ceratodontiformes; family Protopteridae; genus Protopterus; species Protopterus annectens. Next base: position 634,077,688 of record NC_056736.1, on the reverse strand, counting down.
TCTCGTGAGGTCTTGACTGCAGATCTGTACATGTAATCAGTTCGAAGGAGGCCCATCCCTACTTTGGAATGGGGAATATATAATCTTGGTATGCACTGAGCATGAAGCATCCTTCCTTTTTTAATATCTGATCTATCCAACACGTTTTGGGGCCAATCAATCACTCCACAACTGTAAACAGGAAGAGCAAACTGGTTTATTGCTTGGATTTTGTTTCTAGATGTCACTGCTGTTTTCAGGATTAATGTAAGTCTTCTAAAATATTCCTTACTAAGTTTTACTCACATTTGTTCATGTTTTATTGCTGATCCTTCATCAGTGGCCAGTATTTATACACTCCCTCTTGCTCAAGTTCTTTTATATCACATTCTGGTCCCAAACTGAAGTTTTCGTGGTGCTGCAGTTTTCCTGCTTTTAAAGGTTGCTTTTGCACATTTATCAGAGCCAAATGACATTCTACTATCATCTGAAAAAGTTTTGACAACCTGCAGCTGTGCTTTCAGTTCCTCATCTGATGAGCTATACAGTTTTAAATCATCGAAAAAGAGAAGATGAAGAAGTCTTTAGACTCTGTTGTTTTCTAGGAGCCAAACTGTAGCCATGGCCTAAGCTGTTAAGTAAACAGCTTAATGGGTTAAGGGCAAGGCAAAACAGCAACAGTGACAGAGAGTCACACTGGAATATCCCCCTTTGAATTTTTATCCCTGGGATAATAATTTGTCCTTTATCATGATTTAACTGCAAAGTGGTCTGCCATTGTTTCATGGTCACTGTAACATAGTCGATCAGTGTAGGATGTATCTGAAACATTTTTAAGCAATCTTTTATCCATGAATGTGGGCTACTATCAAATGCTTTTTTGTAGTCAGTCATGCCATACTTAGATTCTTCCCCTTTTTACAGTTCTCCACTATGACTTTATTTAACAACAAATGATCCTTTGTTCAATATGACTTTCTTTTATTGCCCTTTTGTTCTACTGCCATAATTGAGTTTTATTCTAAATGACTATAAACTCTGTCAGCATCAGTTCCCATGTATAGTTTATATGTCGTTGGAAGGCGAGCTATTGGCCTATAATTTTTGGAGTAGCTTGCAGGTTCACTCTTAAGTAGGAGCACTGTTTTACCTGTTGTTAGCCAGAATGGTGTCTGTTCGGGGTGCGCATATAAATAGTTCTTATTCATGGCTTGGTCTTCATGCAAAGATGTTAATACTTTTAACCAAAAGTTAGGCAACTGCATCTGGGCCTGGGGTTTTCCAATTAGAGGCTTTTCTTAACCTTGTTTCAATCTCTCTGGCTGTTATGTCATCCCATTTCATATCCTGTACCTTTAACCTTCTTATTCTTTCTTTTACTTCTTTTATCCATTTAGCATCTTTGTTGTGTTCCACAGGATCTTCATAGATACTTCTTCAAAATGCATCTATTTCTTCTTTTTTTGGCAGTCTTTTAATTCCTTCTACCTTGTTTCCCAATTCTCTATAAAACCTTTTTGGGTCTTCACTAAATTGCCTATTTTGCACTTTTCCTTTATATTTATCTGTGTATCTTCTAAGTTTTTCTGCCTGTGCTGAAAATTTTAATTTATTATTTGCGATAGTGCATAATAGATCCTGGTCTGTTCTAATACTGTGCACTGCTTTTATCACATCTATCTTTCTTAGTATTTCTGTCTATCTTTCTTAGTATTTCTGTTGATCTATTCCCTCTTCTATAGTCTTCTAAGAGTGACACTTCTTGTCTTAATTGCTTTATATTTTTTTCTATTCAATACTTCCATGATGGTATTCAATTTCTCCCCTTCCTTTGCCTCACTACCCTCTGCCCTTGTGGTAGAACTTTATCAGTTATTAATTTAGCTACACAGTAACATATCCTGCTTACTTCTGTTATATTGCATGAATCTATATGGACAGCCCTAATTACTGGGTTCATTTGCTTTATCAGACTTTTGACTTTTGGGGTTTTATTGACCTTCTGCAGTCTATTTCTTTCATTGATTTTAATATATCCATCTATGTCCATTAAATCAAGCAATTCTTCCCTTAGTTCATTTTCTTCCAGACTAAGGGCACATCCTTTGTTTTCCACTTCCTGCAGGCATTTATAGAAAGTTCTATAGCATCTTCCTGTGGCACCTTATCTTCAATTTCATCCTGTGCCATCCGTGGCTTTGTCATATGGGAACTCACTGGCCTATCACTCCTCCACATTGACTGCATTAGAGTTTCCTTAGTCTCCTGTTCCTTCCCTTGCTGCCTAGCTTTAAGTGAACGTTTATACTGGTTTCCTGTGGAAGGCTCCAAAATATCTTGATATGGCACCTGACCAATTGCTTCCTTTTCATCTGTTTTCCCCTTAATTTGTATATCCATTGCTCTATCCTGTTGTGGTGCTTTCTGCATTAGATTTTCTACACTGGATCCTTCACTTTGCAGGTGCTCTATAACCTCAGTTTCTATTTAACTTCTCCATTCCTGATCTCCTTTTCTACTTTTCCTCTTTGTCTTCTTATTTTTTTGTATTGTAAAGTTTTCCATGCCAGGATTCCTTTGCCTGTATTTCTCTTCAAATAACTTTGGTGCTGCACTTTTTGTATTGGTTAGTTTTGTTTTCTTCTTGGCATAAATATTAAAATATTAAAAATGTTTTTCTTTCCCATGTCCATATTTCTTCTTCAGATGTCTCCTGATCTTCCTGCTTCTCCTTACTTTAGGGACTCACTTCATCATGCTGTAATGCAGTCTGTGTTAGACGTTCTACATTAAATCTTTCGCTCCGCAGACACTCTATAACTTCGACTTCTACTTCTTTAACTTCTACTTTACTAATCTTCTTTCCCACATTCCATCTTTGTGATATTATTTTTTATTGTGAAATTTTCCATATCCGGATGCCTTTGTGACTGCTTTCTCTATATTAGTTAACTTGGCTTTCTCCTTTGCATAAATACTGCACCATATAAAATCTCTCTTTCTTTCCCATGTCTATATTTCTTTTTTATACTTTTCAAAAATGTCTAGGTTTTGTTGTTTACATTTTCGCACTTCCTCAGATGCTTTTTTTTCTAAACAGATCAAAGTTTCTTGATCTATATATTGTTTTTCAAAAATCTGTTGTATTAATGAACACAAATTTTTACCTGAAGCTTCTGACAGTTTTTCCTGTGAAAGTATTTTTCTTTCCTTTAATTTATCTCTTAATCTCTTTCTATATCCTATGTCTGGTAATTCTGGGAATGTTGCATAATAGTAAACAATACATAATTTCTTTAGCATCCTCAATAATCCACTCTGTCATCTTTACGGCTCTTCTTTGACCTATCACTTTTTGTGATTTTTGTGGACTGTTACTTTTTTCTACAATTGGGGGGGGGGGCATCCTCCCCTTGAGCCTGTCCTGGCCCCATTGTAGGAATGTTTTCAGATTTTGAGGATTCTACACTGTCATTTTTCCCCCGTCCTGGCACCAGACTGCCTACCAGGACTGGGCACTTTTTATCCTGGGACTTGTGCACCCAGCTATCTTTTTTTGTTTTTGACTTACTTCTGTCCATAATATATGCTACATAAAATACAGTCTATATGTCAGTGTCGCCTTGGTGAGATTTTGTGAAAAACAGGGTCTACCTCGCGAAGGTACTCACCAAGACTTGAGGATGAATTCAGTTTTAGCACTACTACTCTACTTTGCTTGGGTGGCCATGGTGGTGCAGCGGTTAGCGTTGCCTCACAGCAAGAGGTTCTCTGGTTCGATCCTCAGCTGGGGTGCCTTCTGTGCGGAGTCTGCATGTCCTCCTTGTGGTAGAGTGGGTTACCTCCCACAACCCAAAGACATGCTGTAGGTGGACTGGCCCTAGGCGTGAGTGTGTGCATGCATGTGCCTTCTGTGGAGGGTTGGGCACCGGGCTCGCAACTCGACACCATAAAACTCCACTGCCAATCATGAGCAGACAGGTGATCTGCTGTGGCGACCCCTAACTAGGAACAAGCTGAAAGAAGAAGAACAACTCTCCTTTGCTTGCTGACTTTTCATCTCTCCATTAGGACCCCTCTCCTGAATAGGGAAGCATCTTATCATTGAAATTATAACCCGATATACATTTAGACTTATATGTGGTGAAGTACTTTACATGAAGATGAAGCTGTGTATTTGCCTTAATGTCTGGAATCACCAACTAAATGCATAATGTAGCTGAAGGTAGTGACATATTCTGAGAAACTGATTCCATCATTACATCCATGCATCTATAACCTCCCCTTTCTCATTTATACATATGGGGTTGAGGTGTCACATTAACAATGACAATTATCTAGAGCCAACATTCACACCACTGGGTGGCTAGCCATGACACTGTTGTTCTTCTATACCACACACACATGCATACTCACTCACGACTACAGCTAATTTAGTGCCCAATCCACCTACTGCATGTCTCTGGAATGTGGGAGGAAATTGCGGAAGCCAGAGAAAACCCACTCTTTGCAGACTCAACAAAGAAAGAACCCCAGCCATGAACTGAACCAGATAACTCTTGCTGTGAGGGGAAAATGCGACCTAATGTGCTACTATGCCTCCCATTCTGAGAAATTTTTTACAATGTTTTAAATTATTTCTTAGATATGAGTTTAAACTGTTTGGTACCACAGTAGTCTTATAACCATTTTAGTACTCATTTTCTGTTGCCATTAAGTTTGCAGCAAGCATTTATTTTTTACATTTGTTAAGGTTAAAATTTCATAAAATGTCTGCATCACAAAATGTTACTCTTTCATCAGAAGAAAGTAATGTTTTCTGTCATTTTTAAATATACATATTTTATTTGTTCTGAAAGGCATGCATATATTTGAGAGTCAGCGGTCTACTTTCTCAAATTGCTATTAGGTTATGCAATGAGTATAAACCTAACCATTCAGATGTTACACACTGAACATTTGTTGATAACTGTTAAAAATGTACATTGCATGAAAACAATGAGAAATATCATTGTGGTTTGTTTTCTAATTTATTAATATATTTATACCTACTCTATTGTTGAAACTGGGATTTAATACAAATGTTTTATGGAAAAGAGTATCTTAAAGACGTAGAACAAGTGCCATTTAAAGTTGGAGTCAAATTCCTTCCAGAATAGCTTTTTGAAACTGGCAAACTGCAACACTTGCAAAACAGTTGAAAATTAAATTATATTTTCAGTTCTCTTTATGGCAACAAATATAAAAGGTGTCACAAACATAAACATATAATTTTATTGTGATTTCAGGCCTGGCAGGAATATGTAATTCTGTACCAAAGTGCTATTTTTATGTATTATTTTCATTATTTCTTGGTCATAAGCAAACAGGTCAAGTCTGGAAGGTATCATACTTCAACAGTACCTGTTCAATGGTTTGTTGACGATATACAAAGTATTCAACTAACTGCTGCTTTATTTTCTGGATTTCATCTAGAATTATCTTTGTTTCAGCATGATGCTTCTTAAATCTGTTGGCTGCCAGTGTTGGACACTTTCTGATAATAGTAATGTCTTTCGGCATTTCTCGGTTAGGGGTTGCCAAAGCAGAACATTGGTCCGCTTATGATTGGCAGTAGATTTTTCTGGTGCTGAGGTGCCAGCCCAATGCCCAACCTTCAACGAAGGCACACTCATTCATGCGCGCACCTACCTGCATGTTTTTAAGCATCACGCGACCGTGGGGAGGACATGCAGACTCCACACAGAAGGCACTCCAGCCGAGAATCGAACCGGAGAACCTCTTGCTGTGAGGCGACAATGCTAACCTCTGTACCACCGTGGCCTGGACACTTTCTGAAAATAAGAGCTTTAAATGCTAGCCATCAGATTTCTGAGTTACTATAAAGGGTGCCAGTGATGGCTCATAATACAGCACTATCCCAAATTTCTTTAAACTTGTCTTGATGAATAATGAGGGGGAGGGGTTGTCCAGGTTTCATCTCTGTTACAATATCAGACAAAAAGTCACCTGAAATTAGAAAGAAGTCACAAACAGCAATAAACTATAGTGCTTTAACTGTATACTGCTTACTTCTATTATGTCCAAGTCACCAGTGATCTGAAATATTAGAGGCCCCACACAGGGTCGATGTGCATCATCATCTGTGCAGCATTTTGAAAGTTTGGATCATAATTCTAACTCTGCAATGAAAAATATTTCCATCTAGGCAACATAATAGGTTGACAGTCTCTAACGCAAGCTTGGTAACAAAAAGGGGAAAGACTGACTAGTGTCAAAACAAGTACCAAGAGGAGTAAGGACAACACAAATTACACATTTAACTGAAATTAATCTACTTTCAGTATCTCTGCTATTAATGTCTCCAGTCTCACTACACAGGCTATTAGGAAATAAGGCAGGTCCACAAATATCTAACTGGTTCACTGCCAGCACCAAAATATCAGAAGGGCATTCTTTCTACTTAAGTTCATAACAAGTTTACCTGAGGAAATTATGCAGTCATTGGCAAGTCTCTAGGCCAACTTCTGAACTGTATTCCAAGTACACAAAGTACTATTAGGTGTATAAATGAAGTATTTGGCCAAAAACACAAGTAAATACAGCACAGCAAAAAGACCAATACTCCAACCATAGACAAATAAGTCTCAGCTGTTTTTACTTCAATTTGGATGGACTGAGACTTATTTGCCTATGGTTGGAGTACTGGTCTTTTTGCTGTGCAGTATCAACTTCTGGACTGTAATTTCATATTTTTTTTTTATAATTTAAGCCATTAATATTACATAATAATTTAAGAGGTCATCCCTGAGATGAACAGAAAAAAAGTACTTACAAACTGAGATTTACAAGAGGGGGATAAAAGATCCTGGTACATGTTACGAAAGATAAACAATATGTCAAAATCACAAGACCCAATATGGAGCAAAACAGGAGTGTACCTATCCAAAACATACCTCCAGATATACCAGAAGCCTCATTTTTATACCTACATTTCACTGTAGCATTTCAATATGAGCAGCTTTTCTGCAATTTTGTTTTCTTGTAGTTTGTTACAGCACCATGTCTTGTATTCCGTGAGCTGGTGGTACAGTCCAGTGGGTTTTTCATGTCTCACTACTGTACTGCAGCCATAGAGATGGTATTGATCATTAAATGTTTACCACCGAGAGGTGTAACTTGAAGTGTGACTTTCTAAGATGTATGAGAGAATGAAAGAAAGCAATTATCCCTCTCCATTCCTGGGACGTAGCAGATGTCTGTGAAAGTTGCCCAACCTTAGGATATAAGGGAACTTTAAATTGACCTAAAAAGCCCCTCATCAACAAAGTTAAACACATAAAAACAAAATAAAACTACAGGTGGCTTATGTTGCACTACAACTCTTAATATAAGTATTTAGACAACATTAAGTAAAATGGTATTACATATTTAAATAAAAAGTCTTTCAGCTTTTCCCGGTTAGGGGTCGCCACAGTGGAACTCTAGTCCACTAATGATTGGCAGTAGATTTTTATGGTGCCGAGTTGCCAGCCCGACGCCCAAAGAAGGCACACCCATTCACGCTTATTTATCTGATGTTGTAATTGAAATGGCAAATTTATGTTGTACATAAATATTACACAGGGTGATGAAACAGTACAGCAATGCCAATCAGTACATAATTTTAAATGGCAGGTGACAAAGATAGTGCTGTTCTGTTGAGAGGTATTGGGTACAATGTCAGCTGAAGTCAGGTTTGTTAAAGCTCTGTAGTATCAGTCTTTGACCAAACTACAAAACTCAAAACTAATGAAAAGTGTGGAGGGGAGGTGGAGAAGGATGGAGGAAGAAAGGAAGAGGTAAAGATAAATGAGAATACATTGATGAAGGCAAACAGTAAAAGAAAGGGAGAAGGGGGAAGGGAAGAAGGAAAGTAAATATTGGTGAAAGAAACATTATCTGAAAACATGAACCTGGTACTTCATTCGTAGAAAATAAATATAATGAAACATCAGTCTTTAAACATAACACCTGTTCACCAGATAAATTGTAGGTTTATAAGTTTATAGGAAATTACTAAGCAATCAGTCTACAGATCATTACAAGCTGAGCCAAATAAACTATCCTCAAGGAGGGCAACACAAGAGAGACTGAGGAAAATGTAACCTGGTCATCAAATTACCTAGGTTTACATTGAAGGTGGCAAGGGTGCTCCTCTGACATAAACTGAAAGTTTGTCTGCGATATGAGCAAAACACTGAGGTATGAATTTACCCTGATAATATATCTTATTCATCTACTGATTAAATCTTACTTTAACAGGGTATGTCAGGGACTGTTTGATCTGCAAAGGAATAGGAGGTCAGGGAGAGTCAGGCCTTTCATGGTTTGAAAGGCTAGATACAAATCATCACAAAGGAGTCTACAGGAGTCTGAGAAGAAAGAGAGACAGAGACACAGCCAGTCTGTCCAGGCAACTTAGGGTCCTAAGGTCATTGATCATTTAAATTAGGAATAGTTAGGGAACTCTGAGGTCTTTCAAGTTAAGTGACACATTTAGACAAATATGTGTCAAAAATTAAAGTTATGTACTTACTATAACACTAAATCCATGTTCTCTTGTTTTCATCTGGTTCAACTTTTGGGTTATCAGATCCAACTGGATCCAACCTTGGCGCTTTTCAGAAGCTTTGCATCCAGGGCTTGGACTGTTCCTCTACTCATAATTCTGTTTATTCCCCTGAATACCTCAGGTCAATTTGCCTGCTTATAAATATGATTTATTTTATAATCTATGTAAAAAAAAATACACACACACACACACACACACACACACACACACACACACACACACACACACACACACACACACACACACACACACACATCTATATACCTGCCTACCTAACATGGTGGACCAAAAACTGGCAAAAACATGAGGGACAGCAAGCAGCAACCAGGCTGTTCAAGGAAAAGACACCCCCCCTTAGGTACAACCATTCAAAAGGAACGTGACGGCAACTTAGGCTGAGGAACAGAGGAAGGGATGTTGAACAGAATGAAAACAAGACAAAAATGGATCTAGCGTTATGGTAAGTACATACCTTTCTTATCCAATGTTATCTTCTCTCATATGTTTCAACCTTTGGGATGGATTCCCAAGCCACCAAGACATATGGGCAGTATCAAGAAAGGATATTCCTAGGAATGGTAGAACCAAACGATGTACGGGATCTAGATTGTAGAGACAGCTTCTAATGTGACAGAGAGGTATGAATGGTAGACCAAGTAGCTGCAGCACAAATCCCGTCAATAGAAACCCTACCAATAAAGGCAGCAGAAGTAGCTATTGCCCTGGCAGAATGAGCCTTTGGTTACCATGCAAGGTCAGTCCCAGTTTTTAGTACACAAACATTATGCAGTTGGAATGCCATCTAGACAGAGTGATGTCCTCCACTCGTGAACCAAACTTTGTTTCAGAAATAGCAATGAAAAGCTGAACAGATTTCTTGATATCCTTAGTCCTTTGTAAGTAAAACTTGAGCTGTCATTGAACATCTAGCAAGTGTAGAATATACTCTCCTTTATTAGAAAACCTGGGGAAGAATACTGGTAGACTGAGAGCCTGATTAAGATTTGTTTCAGATGCCACCTTTGAGAGAAAGTTAGGATTTGTTCTCTACGGCACTCTGCCCTGATGAAAAAGCAGATATAGAGGTTTACAGGATAAGGCCTGCAACTCCAAAATGCTCTTTGCAGATGTAACAGCCACCACAAAGGGGGTTTTCATAGAAATTGATTTTAAATCTACTGTAGCTGTAGGCTCAAAAGGAGCTTGTCTTAAACTTTGAAACATGATAGTAATGTCCTGAGGGGGAACCAGAGCCCTTATAGGTGGTCTGAAAAGGTAGGTTCCCTTCAAAAAGGTTTTTGAAATCTTTAGAGAAGTAATACAAGTCTGATTTTGCCCAATGTGAAAATATGGAAAAGGCCACTAACTGTAGCTTGATGGTTGAAAAGCTGGGTCCTTTTTGAAAAAAGCTCTGCCAAGAAGTCTAGAGTGGGAAGAAGAGGGGCTGAAAAGGGATCTAGTCCTCTGGAAGAAGCTCGTACAATAAACCTTCTCCATTTGCTGAGATAGAATTTTTTTTCTATTTGGTTTCTGTGAAGAAGACAAAATGTGGATTACTGGAGCAGAAAGCCTGGCATATCTGGGTATCATTAGAATTGAAATAACAATGTGGTTAATATCAGGGTTTTCAGGTTTTGGTGAGGATGGCCAGATGGGTGATTCATAGGATCTAAATGAGGATCCAACACCCAAGGTGGATGTACTAGATGAGACCAAAGGAAGGGAAAACACATCTGCCGGGCCAAAAAGGGGCAATGAGGATAACTATGGCCTTGCATTTTATCATGCAAGGAATGGGAGGAAAGGCACTAAGACCTGGGGGCCATTTGTGGACTAAAGCATCCCTCTGTGTTTGATCTTGTACAGGGATCAGGGCAAAGTAACTGCTGCACTTGTTGTTTTTGTACAAAGCAAAATGACTGCAGCAAGGATGACCCCAGTAACTGAAAATCTGTTACACTGTCTGACAGAGGGATCACTTGTGCAGCAGAAGAATGGATCTGCTCAGTTTGTCTACCAGAACACTGGAATTCCCCAGAATGTGTGTTTCAATTAGAAATTGACAGGAAGATATCGCCTCTCATGGCTTCCTGGCAAAGTGGATATGATTTGGTTCCCCCTGTTTATTGATATGCCGGACTATCACCATGCTGTCCATCTGTATAGCAATCACACCCTCGGGAAATGAGTGCTGAAAAGCATGTAACACTAGGAGGATCACCCTCATTTTTAAGACACTGATGTTAAAATGGCCTCTTTGGTTGACCAAGAACCTTGAGCAATCTTCATTTTGAAATGCCTCCCCCCTCACCCCAGAAGGGAAGCGTTCATGGTTGCTATTGCTATTGGAGGTGGTGAGGAAAAAACCTTATGAGACTATGAGGGGAGGTCAGCTACCAACTGATGTCTTTTCTGCAAACTGGTGTGTGGTGAATCAGTGGATGCAGTGTATGAGACATCAAGGATCACTGAACAGAAAGGGTCCACTGCTAGATCTCCTCAGGACAGGGTGCTTCAGAGGACTAATCCTCTTGCAGCTTCATCAATTCAAGAATGTCATTAAAAGGGATGTCTTCTAGAGGAGATGGTGGGGACACTTCTTCCTCAGTGAAGTCTGTGTCATTGGTGACTAACTCTGGGGAGGACCTAAGTGTCTCCTCTTACAAGTCTGCTATTTTGGTATCTGCCCCTTTTGAGCTTCTGGAGAAGGTTCAAAATCAGACTTGGAACTCACATGGTGAGTACCTCTGAGACTGAAAGAGGCTGACAGTACTAGCTAACCAAGATGAAAGCATTCTGGTACAGGATCCAGTGGAGGACAGGATAGAGATGAGCATGGAAAACACCTCTTCTCTCACTCTGAAAAGATCTCTTTTGACCTCCTTGAACACAAACGATACAATCAGAGCTGTAAAAAAATCACTCCTCTGATTTGAAAAAGGGGAAGGAGGGGCATCCTCAGCTCTGAACCATCCCAGCTCCAAGGCTGACAATGGTGCTGAGCTACTGACCACTAAGGCACTCAGGGGAAGGGACAGACCCAAAAAAATTTGGAGTCAACTCAATCCTCTAGCCTCAGCTACGAGTCTTTGGCTCCAAGACTCATCCCGATCTGACAACATCAGAGTCAAGAGAGTAAGGGAAACCACGAAGTTGAAAAGACTGTCAGCTCCAACATCAGTGCTTTGGAGGGAAGGCTTGGCCCCATGGGCTTCAGATACAAAGACTGGACCATAACAGGAAAACCAATAGGAAGGCAGAAATTACTTTACACAGAGCCTTGAAGGGGGGGGGGTCTATACTAAATCATCGAACGCTTAGAAAAGCGAACGATGATTTATCGACCCTATGTAAGCAAAAGCTTAAAACTTGAACGCTTAGAACAGCGATGCTGTTCAAAAAAAAAAACACTTAAAACATAACATAAAGTGGGGGGCTGTGTCCCCCACACCCCCCTACTTAAATATACCAACTCCGAGATCGCACTACAGTGACGAAAACGGCAATGTAACAGATGCGGCCAAGCGATTTCTTTCCCAGGGAAAGAATCCGCTCATTTGCCACTTCGTCATTTTGCCGTTTTGTCTTTTCAAGTTCGATCAAGACACATGCGAAAGAATGCGTCTTTGGTCATCTAATGGGAACCCCCGAAGGGGTATGCAGTGGGAGGAATGCCAGCTGAATCTTCATCTGAAGGAAACTTTACATCATCCTGTTGAATTCTGCTTCTGTGAGACTCCTCAACCAACAGATGGACCCAAGAGAAGAAGCCACACTTCGATGGGTGAGATGAATGCCTCTCCTGCAAGAAAGGAGAGAAACATGGTTTACACATTGGAGATTGGATATGAATGCTTATGCACTTTTGGTGCTGGATCAAGGGAATCTGTAAGATCCAGTGACCATTTTTGGGTGTGGTTTCTACCCTTTTTTCTGATTCCTTCACACTCTCTCTCCCTTCATCTCTATAATTTTCTCTCACCTTTTCCTTTACCTTGGGAGATTTGATTCTACTCTCTTTCTTTACAGGAGAAGAGACCTCTGAAGAAGTAAAAGCCAAACTCCCTAGTTAGGTGGGAAGAAGGCCTGTTAGGATAAGTTTGCTTCAATATCACTGAAGTGCTTTGGCACCAAAAGAGGCACACACCTCACAGTCAGATTCTAAGTGTGCCACCCCTAGGCAATACACATACAAGGAATAAGGGTCTTGTGAAGGTATTTTGTGGCCACAGCTGAACACTTTTTTTTTAAACTGGCATCCTTGTCTGACATACTAGAAGAGAATAACATTAATAACCAAGTCCAAAATCACCACCCCTTTACTCACAACAATCAGATTCACTATCTTAGAAGAACCAATAGCTATAAACTAAGAAACTAATTATAAAGAACAATAAAGCTTTTTTTGATGGGAGGAAGTACAGTACATTCCAGAGAAGGGGAAGTATATGCAAACGGAGCTAATGAATTATAAGATAAACAGTAATAACCATTAGAAAAGCTGAAAGACCACTAATCTCCTGCCTAGTCAGAGCCCTTGAAAACCACATCCTTCTGGAACAAGCAGCAAATGAGATCTGAGGTGTTTGGGTAGAACAGTGGGAATTATGGGTGGGTGAGGAGTCACAGCCCTGCATCCAAAGCTTCTGAAAAGTGTCAAGGAGGAATCCAGTCGGATCCGAAAACCCAAAGGTTGAATTGGATGAAGATAGACAAGACAGAATCAACATAATATTCATGGACACTCTGGTGACATAGAGGGTAAAGTCTTGACTACTGCCCAGCTGAACCAGGTTTGATTATTGGCTTGGGCAACAGACAGAGCAGCAGAAAGGGATGGGCATTACCAACCCTGGTGGGTGGGAGGCTCCATGGGCATCTCCTGTGATGATTCCCTGGTGGAGGCTGGGGATGGGGACACCACATTTGGAAGCTGTGGTCTAAATGAGGAATACTGTGGGGATATGGCTGAGCCACTACCACTGTGGAGGCAAGATGAAATGCTACAGATTGCCACTGCATGCCCACCCCTTGGATATTACCATGGGGATCATGAGGGGAAGAGTGAGAGTCAGAGTTGTTTAAAAATTAACCCCCCTCCCAGGATGCTCTTAAGATCCATGTCAGCTCTTGCCCTATTGGGGGATTAGGAAATGGCTAGTGAACACTGCAACTGACATGGGGCACTGGATAGGGAGCTGAGGGATGATGCAGAGGGAAGAAAAAAAGTTCTCAAAAATAGAGCATTATATTCAATAACAGGCCTGATGACAGACAAGCAAAGGGGAATTCATTCTTATTTGAATCCACAGGAGATACCTTTGGGAATTTGATGAGATACACAGAAGACTTTCTGAACTACAGAGACATGATGGTCAATAGGTAAGGAATTATTAAAAAGAATGCCTACTACAGTCTGATTGGTAGGGTGTACTGTCTATATGGTATGATGTTGATTTTTTTTTGCCAAAATCAACTATACCACATTTTAAAGTATTTATTTATTCAACATTTGTTTACTGGGAAAGTCCGACTGGACCAGAAAGTGCCCATTTTCAGTGAAGGCCCGAGGAGAAAAGCTCCACAATCATAGTTCAAAAATCAAGTACAGATATTTTCATAGGTTCATAGGTAGGTCCTAGGCTATCAGCCCAAGGGCCTACGTAAGCCTAGTCAGCAAGGTTCCATAGCTTACGCCACCCAAGAAAGTTATTTTCCTGTACCACTGTCCAGCAGAGACACAGAAGTGATCCCCAGGGTGTATTTCCTATTTCCCATCCACTCATCAAGATTTTTCATGAAGAGTGCTAATGAAGAACATTGCTTGACACAGATGGGTAGCTTGTTCCAGAGTATAGGAAGTCTCTGGGACAGGAATCTATCCCTCCAGGGTGTCCTGTTTATTGTGGTGACAAGGTTTAGGTCCCTAGAGCATATAGCTTGGAGGGATTGGGATTTCTTTAGGTGTAGCATGTCCCACAGCTCTGAGTTTGACATAGCTTTTTATATGTTAGGGTGAGATCACCTTGGAGTAGGCAATATGCTATGGAGTAAAGCTGGAGTTTTTTGAGGCGGTCAATGTAAGGCATTTGTTTGAGGCCAGTAATCCTCTTTGTGAGGTACGTCTGTGGCCTTTTCAGCTGCTGCAGATGTCTTGTGAGGTACATTCCAAAAGGGGCGTTGTACTCTATAATGGGTCTAATGAGTGATGAGTAGAGGGGAACAATGACCTCTTTTTTCCTGGATGAGAACCCTTTTATGATGAGGTGTGCAACGTAGAAGGACTTCCTGACTACTATGGCGATGTGACTATCAAAGGAGAGACTACTGTCCACCTGGGTCCCAAGGTCTCTTATCACGCATTCAGTGTTAAGTAGACTGCTGCCTATGTGGTAGTTCATGGGTACAGAGTTTTTACCAAAGGGGATGACACTGCAATTTTTGGCATTGAGCTTGAGGCCATGGCTCTGACACCAGGCATCTGTCTCAGTGAGGCCCTTCTGTAGGATGTCCACATCATTTGGGGACTTGACTATGGCTCCTAGTTTGCAGACATCTGCGAACTTCATTAGCCAGAGGCCTTTTGTGTTAGCCTGTACTTCGGAGAAGTAGATACCAAACAGGACAGGTCCCAGGATGGAACCCTGTGGTACTCCACTTGTCACTGCTTTGAGGTCAGATTTGGAGTCTGCAACTTTTACAGTGTGGGTTCTGTCAGTGAGCCAGTTGGCAACCCATCTTGTGACACAGGGATTTATACCTAGTTTAGTGAGTTTAGCTATAATTCCAGAATGGGGGATGGTGTCAAAAGCCTTGGCGAGGTCAAGATAGGTTGTGTGAACCACCTTACCCTCATCCACGGCTTTGGTGACTGCCTCAAAGAAGTCGATCAGGTTCAGGAGGCATGATCTGCCTTTCACAAACCCGAACTGGGTGGGATCCAGAGTTTGGAGGTTACCAATGTCTTTGTTTATGAGTTTCATGATGATACGTTCCATGGCCTTGCAGACCAGGCTCATCAGGCTAATAGGTTGATAGTTCCTGGGATCAGTGGTGGCTCCCCCTTTGTGGAGTGGGATAACTGTTGCTGTGCGCCATTCAGTGGGCACAAAGCCTGATGCGAAGCTATTATTGAACATGGTGCTTAAGTGAGGAGCCAGTTCATTCTGAAGTTCGTGTAAAATGCACTCTGGGATGTTGTCCGTTCCCATGGATGCTGTGTTTTTGGCTTTAGAGAGTGCAGCTTTTACCTGCGTAGTTGTGATTACAGGGACTCTGCATTCTACCTGTATAGATATGGGCCCTTTAGGGGGTGAAAGGGGGGTAAAGTTAGCAGTGAACCGATCTGTCAGGATGTTGGCAATTTCAATCACAAAGTATCATCTTACACTACAAAACATAAGAGTGAAAAAATATTGTAATGAGAAAAACATAGAATATATGTTTCATAGTGGAGTGCAATGAAAAACAATAACATGAATTGAAGAGAATATGTGAGGAAGAATTCAATAGTTATATTATTTGTTACATAGATTAGTATGTGTTAAAAGAGACCAGAGACAATTTCTAATAAGATATTTAAAGAGATATCAGAGATTACATGATTAGACAGTGAGGTGAAATTGAGTGATGTCTTAGTATAAAAGATGGTGTTCATATTATGGTTATAGAAGGAAGAAGGATGGACTGAAGGAGGTTATAGGAACAGTGCAGGGTAGGGTCTCTTCAGGTAGCTTAGGTGAGGAAAAAGGTACAGGAAAGCTCTGCAGAGATGAATTAAATAAGGTGAGGTAGTGGGGAAAACAAAAAGGAGTGGAGTAGGAGGCTAGAGAGGATTGTGAGGTGTGATTTAGGTAAAAGGGGGTTAGTGAAGTATAGTGGGTAAGTTCAGCCAGGACTGGCACAAGAGCAGGTCCAAGTATAGTATGAGATCAATGCCTTTGCACTAATTGTTAACACAGTCTAACCCATGTTGCAGCAATTGTGAGTCAGTGGAAGGTAAAATGAAACATCCATTTGACAGTCTGTAAACTTAGACAGTCATAGACCAGGGGGGGTGGCTTGAAGATTTGAGAAATATATGCCAAATAGGAGAGGGCCCAACACTGAGCCTCTGGGTACATCATTAGTAACTTTTTTGCTTTCAGATGTGGTGCCTGTGACTCTACCCACAAGGGTTTTGTCAGACAATCAGTTAGCTATTCACCACACAACATATGGATTTATATTCAAATTTACAAGTCTGTCAACAATGCCTGCATGGTGGGTAATGTCAAACACCTTGGTGAGGTCCACAGTTTGTTTTTACTGTTTTTTTTTTCTCCTCGCAGATGACTACTGACTTGTCACCATGATCTCTCCTTGTTCACTATGTCTATCAGGCACTTCTAAACTCTCCCAGACTTACACTAATCTATGTTAAGGGCTGGTGAGTAGATCAAACCTCATGGTGAATATTGCTGCCAAGGAGTGTTTTTCACCTACCCATTTTGCTCCACGCCTTCCCTTTGCACACACACCTGTACTTTCTTGAGGGAGGTCATGCAATGGGAATGAGCTGGCATGTCATCCCACCTCCACTGTGACTTAGCCAAGATCCCGGACAATCCCTCCTTAGAACAATCCTTGCCTTGACTGTCCCAGCCACCATTAGCGAATGAATGCAGGAAGCTCTTAAGTGAATGCTTCCCCCCAACTACAGGCATGCCCATCCTCCCTGCCAGCACCTCAGACACCTGAGCTGCTAATCGACCCTTGGTCACCTGCAATGTTCTTAGGGCTTTTTCCATTTACACCACAGTATTAGCAGACTTTTTTCAAAGAAATCGATGGGTTAAAGAAACAAATCTGCCTTTGACAAAGCCAAACTGATAACAATCCAAGGTTAAGAGATTTTCGGTGTCTATATTAATGAGGTCTGAGATATTATGTTCCACATCTTTAACAATGGATTTGTAGTTACTATGGTCCATGGGTGGACAAAGGGTATAGCTCAAGCACAACCTAAATGTAATAACTGATGAGATACAGACAAGTTGAGTACACCAAATGGTCTTGTTCTGTCATCAAATTTTGATAAACATTCTCAATACAATTTAACACCTAAATGGTTACTATATATCTTGTTAGTAGAGTACATGCTGTTAGTAATGACCATTTTCCATTTTCACTTACCAGACAGGAAACAGGTTTGTCAGAAATAAAGCCTGATACATACTAGTAAGTGAAATTCTTCATTTGCTGTGATTTGTCAAATTCTTGCTAAACCGCTAATAAAACAACAGTTGTGCAAATGATCACACATTTTAAAATTAATACCTGTTTTTAAATCTGTCAGTGGAGCCTGCATATCCTGTTAAACATACCTGTAGGAAGAGGAATATAAATTCGTTTTTCTAGTCGCCTTCTTAATGCTTCATCAATATCCCATGGAAAATTTGTAGCAGCCAGTACCATAACCATTTTTGAGGGGTCATCATTTTCTGATGCACCACCAACACCTAGAATTATAACAACAGTATTCTGACTTCTGTAATTGTAAAAGGAAACACGCATTGTAACATGCATAATTCAAATGCTAGTCCAGGGAAGGCAAAACAAGCCTATTTTATAAATGGCATTTTTCCCAGTGACTTAGTATTCCCCAATAAAACAGCAAAAGGTTAATAATACATAACACATCCTAATTCAAATGCCTCAGTGAAATTATAAAGAATGAAACAGGGACTAACAGATAGAATTAATTGGTGGGTACTTAGGTTTTGTGGCCACGAGGGTGCACTACAGCTAGAAAACATATTTCAGGCATGACCTCATAACATGAGACACGAGAGTGCATATCACATAAATGATCAAAAATACAAGTTAAATGAGGTATAAACAGGGTGTAAATTTCTAATACAACCATATAAAGAGTACAGCTGGGTGACAAGGTCACTTTAAAGCTCAATATAACGGAGGCAGACAAACATACAGTACTACAGTAATCATTACAAAATGAATTTGCTTTTCCTTTTATCAACACAAAATTTCCAAGCAGTACTTGTGGCCATACATGTAACTTTTATCAGTCATATGAAAACAGTGGGCAGAAGTTTGTATCCTGCTGAACTATTTAAAACTGACATTGGTTTGTGTTCTTCAGTTCCAAGGAATGTATGAAAACTACCCAGTAAAACTAACATGTAATGCTGCTCACAGAAAAATAGATTAATGCAGCTGTAACACAGTACCAAGAATTCCAAAAAAAAACAGCTGCCACATTGGAAGATGAAGATTTCTGAAATAAATATAAAGCAGGACTCAGATTACATACATTAAATATTGTATTCAGCAACATAAACAACGGGAAAGTGGGTGGAGTTCTTGTTTATTCATTCAAATGTTCTGTCTTTCTTCAAACAGGAGTCCCACATCAATCATAACACAATGGGTAGTATACCCAGCAGGGGTCTATACCAAATCATCGAATCATGATTATGCGAATGCCTCATCCGTGAACACCTAGTCAGTGAACATACTATTCATCAAACTAACTTTTTAGCGTAAAGTTTCCTATGGCAAACGGACAGTAGTCTGTCCTAGTGACCATAAACAAAACCATAAAACTTAACAGCTATGTTGGTGATGGGGGCTATGTCCCCACACCCCCCCCCAATGCGGGGAGCTATGCCCCCCACATCCCCTAACTAAATATACCATTCCGATATTGAACTACAGTGGGGAAAAGGGCAAATTCCAGATGGTGGCCAACCATCGGTTTGCCCTAAGAAACTTTTGCTAAAAACTTAGTTCACTGAATAGGTGCTCGACGAAGAAGCGTTCACTTAATTGTGATTCCATGATGTGATATAGAACCTATCCAGCAGTACCCTGGACCTTCTGTACAAGACACCTTTATTAATTTATCACTTATGATGTAGACACAGATACATTAATAGCAAACAGCCACCTTAACATGTTTTTATTTTCATAAATTATACATTACATATATGTTTTCTTTCATTCCTTTATTTATAACTCTCATTAGTCTTAGTCCAACATTACATAAATTACAAAAATTCCTGCCTTCCCTTAAACCAGTGGTTCCCAAACTTTTTTGGTTCTCGGCTCCCTTGCTGAATCCCGGTTTTCCCACACACCCCCCTCCCCCAAGGCGCGCATAAAGTGCATATTTCATGGGTTCCCAAAGTGTGCACTGTGGTGCCCTGGAGAGTCACGGCTTCCTCACAGGGGTGCTGCGAACTAATAAGCTTAGCTGCAAAATAAACCGCAAACAGTTCATGGTTTATTTTGCAGTTAAGCTTATTAGTTCACGGCGAGTGTGAGTGGATGCAGGAGAAGAAGTGGCTGTGTGTGTGGGAGATCGGGAGAGTGAGAGTGATGTGTGAGTGAATGCAGGTATGAATGAGGAAGTGGCTGTGTGTGTGTGTGTGTGTGTGTGTGTGTGTGTGTGTGTGTGTGTGTGTGTGTGTGTGTGTATGAATGCAGGTATGAATGAGGAAGTGGCTGTGTGTGTGTGTGTGTGTGTGTGTGTGTATGAATGCAGGTATGAATGAGGAAGTGTGTGTGTGTGTGTGTGTGTGTGTGTGTGTGTGTGTGTGTGTGTGTGTGTGTGTGTGTATGTGTGACATCGGGAGACTGAGATCAATGTGTGAATGAATGCAGGTATGAATGAGGAAGTGACTGTGTGTGTGTGTGTGTGTGTGTGTGTGTGTGTGCGCGCGTGTGTGTGTGTGTGTGTGTGTGTGTGTGTGTGTGTGTGTGTGTGTGTGTGTGTGTGTGTGTGTGTGTGAGAGATCGGAAGAGTGAGAGGGATGTGTGAGTGAATGCAGGTATGAATGAGGAAGTGGCTGTGTGCGTGTGAATGAATGCAAGTATGAATGTGTGTGTATATGTGAGATCGGGAGACTGAGAGCAATGTGTGAATAAATGCAGGTATGAATGAGGAAGTGACTGTGTGTGTGTGTGTGTGTGTGTGTGTATGTGATTCACACCTCTCAACTGTACAGATTTTCACAGAATGTCCATTTTTTTGCCTCATATTTTTGGTGTGTTCCTCCTAAACTCTGTACTTTTCTGGCAAATAGTTGAGGATTGAAGTAATTAAATAATGACAAACATTTGAGTTTAAGACTCCACATCCTTCAGAGAATTCATGCTACTGCAAAACCTATTATTCCATCAACTGTCTAAGTTTGTAAGAGCAATATTTCATATCTGCCCCTTTTTGTCCCTCCATCATTTTAGGCTTTGTTCAGATTTTTAGAGCAAAAACAACCTGATGAAGATCAACAGATAGACCGGGGCATAGTGCCCTGACATTCCAGCCTGCCACTTGCAATACTGGTAGTTGGCTTTTCTTTTTTTCATTTCCCGGTGCAGAATTTTACAGTCTGCTCCTCAGTATTTGCCTTAGCTCCAAGCACCCATTGAAGCAGGCAGACTGTGGCAGGTCAGCACCTTACTGGCTGGGGGCTGCCCAGCTTGAGGCGAGTGATAGCTAACCAGTGGGACTGCGATGGCTCCTCCCACCAATGAAGACTGCTCATGGCCTCCAAGCTTATGCCAATCACTCTGGACTAATAACTAATGACTGCTGTCTCCTGTGTTGCTTCTTATGCTGTGAGCAGTGGCACTTAAGTAAACTCTCCAGGACACAAGCCTGGGCATAGTATATGGATATGCTGAGATGCCCAGTCGACAGGATCCCCCCTCGGCCTCCCTGATGTGGTCCAAAGGAATGTAGAGTGATACTTTAGGCATCAACTTGGCTGCAGGACTTGTTGGAAGGAAGTTGGATTTGACAACCAGCGAACTTAGGGGTTCCACTTCGGATTTTCTGTCCGGGTTTACTCTCATAGCCTTTTTTTCTCCTGAAGATGTCCACAAGGTGGTGGAGCAATCATCCAATGGCCAGATTGTGGGTTTGGAATCAGTTTCCTTCTCCTAGATGAACTACCTGACAAGGCTAACGAGCTTCATCTACCCGGGTTTTGAGTCAGAGTTTACCTTCGCTAAGGCTAATGAGCCAACCAAGTTATACCACCAGGCACTCAGTCGCACTACACAGCAGGTTCTGTGAAAACAGAGGGCCCCGTGAGAAGGTGCTGCTGTGGACACAATAGTGTAGGAGAGGCCATATGCAGGGACCTCCAGTCTAGCAGACCAGATAGTAGTCCCGTAGCAATCTATATACCTGGAAAGGAGAGGCTGTAAGAAATGCTTCACTTTCCTTTAACCCCAGTAAATCTTTTACATTTACCTAGGCATTACATAATGCTGCCTCTCTTCCTCCTTTTATAATCAGGATGAAGGTGTACATCTGGAACAATGAAATCATACAGGCAGTTAATTTAACAGAGGTCAGGATGTTGTTGAAAGAACAGGAAGAGTAGCACTGACAGACTCTAAGATGGATAGGCAATCACTTGCAGTAGTACTGACATCTATGGTCTCCTTAGAAAATGTGTGGTTATCAGAATTTGTCAAGATGGGTCCTACTTTGCTATTATCAAGGCCTGGGAGTTGAGACAATAAAAATAGAAAAGAGACCTTGATCTCAAATGAAAGGAAAGGCATTTGTTTTCTGTACTTGAATTTGCTCAGTGTTACCTTGGGAGATAAACAGATCTATTAGAAATATGTATGTATGTATATATATATATATATATATATATATATATATATATATATGGGTCTACTTGAAATGAACGAAAGACCACTTACCCAAAGACGACATCGCTGAGACGAGATCTCTAAAACCTCAGTTGATTGAAGGACCATGTTTCCCATGGTAAGTATCCAGTTGACCAAAATTTAACAAAAATGTACACCACACTATCTCCAATCCACCCAGGTGGGGGCTATGCCTCCCCACACCCCCCCAAAGTGTGGGACTGCACCCCTCCACACCCCTATCTAAATATACCGACTCTGGGATCACACTACAGTAGGGAAAAGGGCACATTTCTCCATGTTGGTCATCTGGAAACTTATCTTGGGAAATGTTTCAGCAACATCGGCGATCTCGTCTCAGTGATGTCTTCTTCAGGTAAGTAGTCTTGTCATTCATTTGAAGTAGAGCTATATATATATATATATATATATATATATATATATATATATATATGTCGGGTCTATGTTAAATCACTGAATGCTTAAAAAAGCGAACAATGATTTATTGAATTCATGTAAGTGAAAGCTTATAATCTCGAATGCTTACAACAGTGATTTTTTTCCATGGTAAAAATATATATGTGTGTGCGTGTGTATGTGTGTTTGTGTGTATATATAATTTCATTGAATACTCATTTCACAAAAGAAGACTGAAATCACATACCTTCAGAAGACTTTTTTTTGCGGGCTAGCCCACCTATACCCACTTACCTAAACATACTAACTCCACAGTCACATAACTGTGGAAAAAAGACAAAACTCCTCACACAGTGAACTACTACTGGTGCAAAAACACAAACTTTTATAGCAAGCAAAGGTACAAATTCTGTTCAGCACTAATATGTCTTGTAATTCCTGTGATCCAAAACAGTGATCT
Organism: Protopterus annectens; assembly: GCF_019279795.1. Lineage (NCBI taxonomy): Eukaryota > Metazoa > Chordata > Ceratodontiformes > Protopteridae > Protopterus > Protopterus annectens. Next base: position 634,054,541 of record NC_056736.1, on the reverse strand, counting down.
TCTACAGCCTTACATTTTTCTGTGAGTTATGATTCAACCAAATGAAACTTCAATGAGATTTTGTTGAATCATTTGTGAGTCAATGAAATGCAATTCGATAAAATGAAACTGACTCACAGATGCAGATATACAGACAGACAGATAGGTAGATAGATAGATAGGGTCTATATTATAACAACGAATGATCAGATGATCGAACGTTGTTATATCGAACTCTAAAGTTCGAAGTCACAAGACATCGAACAACCAGAACAGCGCTTTTTTTTCCCAGGGGGAAAGAAATCACTGCTCCTCAAAAAAAATAAAATCGCTGCTCCCAAAAAAAAAAAAAAAAATAGAGAGAGAGATATTAAAACATTGCACCCCCCCCCACTCCCCGACGTGAGGGGGCTGTGCCCGCCCTACTTAAATATATTAACTCCAAGATCGCACTACAGTGCCAAAAATGGCAAAGTGATGGAAGCGGCCAAGTGACTTCTTTCCCAGGGAAAGAATTTGCTTATATGCCGCTTCGTCATTTTGCCTTTTCGACATTTCAAGTTCGACCAAGACGCATTTGACAAAATGCATCTTCGGTCATCTGATAGGAACCCTATAAATAGACAGACAGATAGATAGATATAGATACATATTACAGTTGTGAACACCTTCTGACTTTCTGGATCCATCCGATTTTCATTTGTAAACAACTAAATGTGCCTGCTGAGACTGCCAGCTTTCATATTATGCTGACCTGGTAAAGACTGCACAGCTGATAAGAAAGATCAGTACTTTGTTCATTTACATATTACATAAATGTTGTACTGTCAGCCCAAGTTTTGACTTGGCCTGGAAATAAGTTGAAAAAAGCTTAAGAATATTTAAACTACTCACCTACTCACTGCTCTTTGACAGTTATGTGGTGGATTTTTATCGTTATATTTCATCTGCCCTGAAAAGAGACAGAGACTCATACCACACTCAACAGAAATAATATGAGGTACCTGAAGCAACACGCTGACCAAGGGAAGAGCTCTGGTAATTTTCTGACAATCTACTCCGCATGTCAGCTCAGGTAGCTAGGAGGTTAATATGGACTGGATTTGGTTAAAAGACTGGAATATTTGATTCTTATAGTCCGCGGTGGTACAGCGGTAGCGTTGTTACCTCACATCAAGAGGCTCTCCTGTTCGATTCTCGGCTGGCGTGCCTTCTGTGTGGAGTCTGCATGTCCTCTCCGTGGTCGAGTGGCCTCCAAAAGACATGTGTGAATGGGTGTGCCTTCGCTGAAGGTTGGGTGTCAGGCTGGCAACTCGGCACCATAAAGAGCGACTGACAATCATTAGCAGACCGGAGTTCCGCTGTCGACCCCTAACCGGGAAAAGCCGAAAAGACAAACAACAACAACTAAAATATTTGATTCCACTTGCATCTGAGTACTCATTATGGCTTTTTATGAGTGGTCTTGCATACGGAACTGTAGTTATGCCATGTGTTATGCATCTTAGAGTCTGAAGCCACTCCCTTGAACTAGTTAGATCCATCTAAAGGAATGCTGTCATAAGAGCAACAACCTCCTAGCGTTTGTCCTGAGGTAAGACAATGCTGTATAGGGACTTCTCCTTAATACTTCCCAGAAAATGAAGCCTCAAGTGTGGGAGAGATAAGAGTTTTTCCAATTCATGATAATGTTCAATGTTGAAAATAAACATAAACCTTCATGCTGGTTGTTTAACAGTTGCTTTGAGTGTGATATTAGAAACTTACATTGACGTATTGAAAATATGAATTCATTTTGCTCCTAGTACAGTACATATTGGGGGCATCTGCTCTGAAAATGTTCTTGGAAGTTGCTGCTTGGCAAAATGGGATAACTCAAAATTGATGGTGCGTTTGTCTTATTCTGAACCCAACATATTTCCTGCTCAATATAACCACCCAAAACTTTATAAAAATAAGAGTAATAAGAAATAAGAGATGAGATGTTTAGCTTTCTGGATTTTGCTGATCATATGTGGTTATATGAGGTCTGGAAAAAATCATGTTTCTTTGGAATCAATCTGCATTATGAATAAAACCCTTTTCCCTCTTGATTTCTGGAGACAGGTAGTATAGCGTTCTTCTGTAGAAGCAAATGGACCTACTTGAAAACAATCAGCAGGCAGCTTTGCAGGGTTGCTGGTATGAGGGATAAAAAAGGTATAGAAGTGAACTCTTTGCATACCTAGAGTGTCAAGCTTCCTTACTCACCTGTATTAGAAAACATAACAACATTTACTGTCATAAAAGGAGATTTTTTTTTCTCTCCAGGGGAAGTAAACTAGATGGGGAGGAGAGAGTACAGGAGCGAGACAGTGCATCATCTCATTGTTTAGTTTTTATCTGAAAAAACAGCTTTCAGGGACCTGATTTGTCTGTTTTGATTCTCTTTCTGGTCCTTTCCCCCAAAAAAGGCTTTTAACAAATAAACTCTATGGCTGGAGACAGAAAAAATACCTTAACATCATACTAAGTTCTTTGTTTCTGGTCAGTGCTAGTCAGTATTTCCTTTGTGGCTGGTCCAGCTTCCTGTTAATGAAATATCCAGCATGGATAACTTATCTTCAAGGCCTATCTCAGTTCTTAACCAATGAAGGGAACTCAGAACTAATCCCAAAACAGCTGCCGTTATATACACATCAAACGAGTCATAGTTACAGTTGGCTAAACAGATCTCTTATTTAACTTTGACAGCACAGCCTGTCTTTTACACTTCAGTTCAGTAATGTCTCAATAATTTCAGACATTTGCTCCTGGAGAGATCTCCAATAATTATTACAATTCAGTGCCCAATCTACTAAGATTTGGGAGGTATGTACTTTCCTCCTATGCATGTCAGATAACCTAGACTCTCTGTCTGGTGACAAAGTAGTAAAGGCCAGATAGTACACTTCTAGCAAATATATTTATCACAAGAGCTGATCATTCAAGGAGAGGTCACTGTAACAGTAAATCAAAATATTTGAGTTTGTCCACCTAATCTGCCTTTCTTTCCTTTTAGAATGTTATCTGTTGTGCCAAAATCCATATGAAAGTCAGTGCTGGGTTTATGTCAGTGTTCCACGGACTCTGGTGTGCAAGGTGCTCATTACAATGTAAGCGTTATTAGGAACTTTCTTCTTTGTACTTCAAGCCACTTCTTGGCCTTCAAAAAAAACTTGTTATAACTATACAGACAGTAGCTGTTTAAAATTCTATAACTAGATCTCCTTGAATGATGTACTTTTCTTAGAGGGATGGCTGGAGTGCAGCTGTACTGTTACAGTGGTCTTCCCTCCATGTTATGTTAAGTAATTCAGTATCAGTTGTACTGTCTTCTTTGGGGAGAGGCATTGTAACAATAAACCATAACATCTAGGTAGACTTCTAAGCAGTGCCAGCATACCCTTTGGAGGTGGACAGCTAATGTTTTCCTGTAACAAAACAGTGTAAGAAACTTCTCTGTGTGGAAGATTTTCAGTCCATATATTTCTAGTTAATCACTGTATATTAATCAGATCAGACACTAGTAGTAGAAGACCCTGACCCTGAGCAGCATCTTGCCCTCACCAAGAATGATGCCACAATACAAAGACAAGATGATCAGCTTTAATAATTGGCTCAAGTTTTCTATGGACATCTCCAAGAATGCATGGATCATGCAATCCCAAATAAACCCAAGTCCCTCTCCACCAAAGGCAAGTGTCCTGTCTGGTGGACCTCAGCCATTAACAAATTGTATAACAAAAGAAGGAAGTTACTGCACGACAGAGCAAAATCCCATAAAGGGAAGACATCTCTGATCAACACTAGCAGAAAACTACGTTCTCTCATAAAAACATCCAAGGTCAACTTTGAGAGAAAAATCGCTAAGGACACTAAAGATAACCACAAACCCTTCTTCAGCTATGTTAGAAACCTGGGCGGAAACCCTCAGATATGCTCAGAGTTAGTTCACAACAACAAAAAATACACTGAACCCACAGATATTGCCAATATTCTGGCTGACAGGTGCAGTGCAAATTTCTCCCCTCCCTCACCCCCAAATGAAGAAATACTTATCCCAGCTGAATGTAATCTCCCTGTCATCTCAGATGTCCAAGTGAGAACCACCCTCAACAAAGCTAAAAACACAGCATCAATGGGACCTGACGGTATCCCGGGTTGCGTGCTACGTGAACTCCAAGAGGAGCTAAACCCACACATAAAAATGCTATTTAACCTTAGCCTTACTACAGGATATGTACCTGAACACTGGCGTACAGCAACAGTGGTCCCACTCCACAAAGGGGGTACCTCTACAGACCCTGGGAACTACCGCCCCATAAGCTTAACCAGCCTGGTCTGCAAAGCTATGGAAAGAATCATTATGGAACTCATAAACAGAGACATAGGGGACCTACAGACACTTGACCCCACCCAGTTCGGCTTTGTAAAGGGCAGATCCTGCCTTTTGAACCTGGTTGACTTTTTTCGAAACAGTCACTAGAGCCATTGATGAGGGCAAAGCCTACCTGGACGTGGCTAAGGCCTTCGACACAATACCCCACTCAGGCATCATAGATAAGCTCAACAGCTTAAACGTAAACCCTTATGTCACTAGTTGGGTTGCAAACTGGCTAAAGGACAGAACCCATAAAGTTAAAATCACTGGAGCAATGTCAGACTCAAAGCCAGTCACAAGTGGTGTCCCACAGGGATCTGTCCTGGGACCCCTCTTGTTCGGCATTTATTTCTCAGATGTTAAAGCAAACATGGGAGGGTTGTGGCTGACAAAGTTCGCAGATGACTGCAAACTAGGTGCCATAGTTGATACACCAGCGAACACATACATCCTACAAAAGGGCCTCAGAGAAACAGACAACTGGTGCCGGAGTCATGGCCTTAAACTAAATGCCAAAAAATGTATAGTCATCCCCTTTGGGAAAAACAAAGTACCCACAAATTATCACATAGACAGCAACCCATTGAGTACGGAAAAAGTAATCAGAGACCTAGGGACCCAAGTCGACAGCGACCTCTCATTTGACAACCACGTTGCCAAAGTGGTTAGAAAAACATTCTACCTTGCACACCTTATCATGAAGGGATTCACATCCAGATCCAAGGATGTCATTGTACCCCTATACTCCTCCCTCATCAGACCCATGATTGAGTACAATGCCCCATTTGGTATGTACCTCACCTGGCATTTGCAACAGCTGGAGAGACCACAAAAGTACCTCACCAAGAGGATCAAGGGTCTCCAACATATGTCTTATTCTGCCAGACTAAAGAAACTCCAGCTCTATTCAGTAGCATACCGCCTGCTCAGAGGTGATCTCTGCCTGACGTACAAGGCCATGTCCAATCAAGAACTGATGGACATGCTCCACCTCAAAAAATCCAAATCCATCAGGACCACGAGAGCTAAAGACTTAAACCTCGGCACAGGTATGAATAGGACATGCTGGAGGGATAGATTCATAACCCAGAGGCTTCCCATGCTCTGGAACAAGATCCCAGTTCATGTTAGGCAGAGCCCCTCACTGACTCTCTTCAAGAGAAATCTTGATGAGTGGATGGGAGATCGTAAGATTACCCCAGGGGTCACATCTGTGTCACTACTAGACAGGGGCACAGTAAACTAATTCTATTATATAAGGGGACCTTCATTGTGTCACTACTAGACAGAGGCACAGTATTCTAAATCTATTCTGTGCATTTTTGTACCATTTCATGGGGTGGCGAAAGCCACATCACTGTGGCTAGGCTTACAAATGCCCCAGGGCAGATAGCCTAGTACTAAACTATGAAACTACTAAACTATGAAACTAAGTAGCGAACCTAAACTCGTCTTAAGTCAAAACAAAACAAAAAATAACAGAAAATATACAATTGTACAGCATTACTAAGTATTCAAAATTACTTGCCTTACTTGGATTACTTTTGAATACTTAGTAATGCTGTACAATTACATATTTTCTATTATTATATTTCTTTTGTTTTGACTTAAGACGAGTTTAAGTTCGCTACTTCTACTACTATTGTCTGATCTGATTAATATACAGTGATTAACTAGAAATATATGGACTGAAAATCTTCCACACAGGGAAGTTTCTCACACTGTTTTGTTTTTGGACACACTACACTTGTTTAGTGAGTTGTTTTGAGACTTCGGGGATACCACGGAGATTACCTTTTTTTTTTTTAATGTTTTCCTGTAATACAATCATAATAAATGCCCGTCCTTCACCTGCCCTGTACTTCCATCTTGTAGTGTTTTATGAAGATGTAGACCATGTGCCAACTTCTAAAACATTCTGGGCAGAAATATTTCTAGCTTATGATGTTACTGCAGCACTGTGTCATGCAGAGATTTATTATACTTTATATAGCAAAGGGAAATGCAATGAGCCAACCATTCAGAATGGGTCTGCCTAACTTGGTAGGTCTTATTTTTCTTTTTTGAAAAAGACAAAAACTGATCATTTTGTTCTTCTAAAATCATCAGTTTTCCTACTGTAATGAGTTGTCTGCACATAATCCAGCATATGTAGATGTTCACCCTCATTCTGGTAGTTTGCGTAAAAGGCTGCTATTTGTGCAGTCTGACTCAGACTCACTGTTGGTACAACTTTGGCATAAAAGCAGTTTTATCTTCAAAGACACAATCTGTTATGCCATATCAAATAAGGCTGTTTATATGTACAAGTTGCAACACTAAGTTTATTATACCTGAGGTAACAGCAACTGGAAAATACACTTCATGGGAAATATTTTAATTCCACACCATACATCTGTTTGTTCAAAGAGAGGCAGTGCTAAGTTTACACAATACAAAGTTCAGACTGCAAAGTGGAGGATATCTCTTCTTGGTTGCTGTAGGTGAAGAACACATTTTGGACTTAAACGAAGATTCTGTTTCTATCTGTGGAGAAGTTTGGATACAGGCAGAGACTGCAGATACATGAACTTTAATTTCAGTTGAATAAAAGATTCAAATAATTCAAGACACATGTTGATCGGTCTAAGCAGTATCAGTGGAACAACAGGTAGCACACTCACCTTTGGTGCAAAAGGTTCTGGGTGCTATTCTCACATCAGGTGGTTGGACTGCTGACACTGTAGTGCAGCATAAGGGGAATAGATGCTGCACACCTGAATGTGCTGTTCTTCAGAAGAGATGTTAAACCAAGGTCCCATCTGCTTGAGTTGGTGGTAGCTCAGTTAGATGCAAAAAATCCTGTGGCATCTATTGTGTTGTCCTTTGGAAGCAATGTTAAACCAAGACCCCCATCTGCTTAAGTTGGCGGTAGCTCAGTTGGATATAAAAGATTATATGACACCTATTGAAAAAACTAGGAGGAAGTTCTCTGATGCCCTAGCCAAATTTCCCTGAGTAGTATAAACACCACATCAGGTCTCCCCTGAAAAGAGGCCACTAGACTTGTGGGACTAAGCTGGATAACAAAAGATAAGTTAATAAAAATAATGTAGCCCAATTTTTTTTGTCAGAAACCTTTGAATCTTTAAAAATTGGTTAAGGTGCTTTCTGACATACATTATAGAAGGGGCACAGAATTCAAGGGTAGGTCTAACAATAGCAGAGTACAACGGGACAAGAGACTGCATAAAACCTACAGAAGATGCCCTTACTGATTAGTTGAACAATGCATAGGTACTTCCAGATCACAACTGAGATGAAGAATAAAAGGAAGATTATTATCACCAGAGGTAACTTAGTCTCAGATAAAATGCATCACTTTTGGGACAGAGTACCGATAATGTGGTAAAATGAGGAGATGAAGTCAGTGAGCTTAGACACTGGCCCAGTCCAGGCCCTGTAGGTGTATCTGTACATAGAATTAGTTATCTAGTTTTCTGGGCAAGTAAACTTTCTAACTATCTCTCCTCGGCAACAAGGTCATCTTTAGGGTAAATAATTCTGTTATGACAACTAGAGCAGAATCTATCCCTAACTGTGGCTGACCCTAATGAAAACATTAATGCTCTGTGGCAACTTGAAACCGTAAAAATACACTGCCAATCATTAGTGGACTGGAGTTCTGCTGTGGCGACTTCTAACTGGGAAAAGCTGAAAGACAATTTTAGACTCTGTGCAGAAAAATATGCCATTTCATACCTCTCTCCCCACAATGCAAACATTACTGCCTTATATTCCAAAAAGCTAAATGGCTGCTTATTAAACAAAGTGCACATCTTTTGAAGGCTCACACTTACTTAAGCTTCTACATTTAGAATGCTTCCCTTAGCTGCAAAACTGACAGGTAGGATCCCTTCATATAACCTGATAAATTAAATCACATACACAATACTAGTATTACATGCTCTCTTTCCAGTCACTTTGTAATCTATTTTACCAACATCCTTTTAATTTTGGAATATTTCTAATAAGTAATGGAACAGTTTGAGCACTGGTAAACTTTCATGGGTTTTGTAAATGCCGTTTACAGTGGAGGCACCATTTTCTAATGCTTTGTCATGGAAATGAGTCGTTTTAATGGTGGACAGAACTAAGGTACCTATTTTGGGGTCTGGGACATTTCTTTTTCACTTGGCAAGTACTGGGGAATTTATATATTATTTCAGCCCATGAAGATTTTTTTTGACTGTTTGGAATGCTTGGGTTCATCACGGACACAATTTTCATATATGTGCATTTGTTTCAAAAGGACAAGTTTGGTGTTAATTTATTTTCTTTGGAATATGTTTATTACTGTGATGTTGGACACTACATAGGAGCTGTCGAGTTTCTATGCTGCAAGTTGTTTTTTCTTTTTTGTAAAACAACATAATTTATATAATGTTCGAATATTTTTCATTATGTGGATGTATGTTCACAGTGGTTGGACATAACATTAAGAAAGTATATAAGTAGTTTTTTTTTGTAAAAGGAGGCTCCCTGTTGTTTTTTTTCGTATTTTTTCGTATTTAAAACGTTTCTCCTTATATAGGGGGAAGGTATGTGTTAAACATTGGTTCATGCCATAAAAGAGGTGTTTTGGAATACTGATATCATGAATAAACTAAAGTGTTGGGCATATTGGGAAGGCCAGAAGAGGTGAATACTGTCGGTTCTTCGAAAGTTATGATTGGGTTAACGGAAGAGGTGAATATCATCCTGTTAGCTTTAAATTCAAACTCAACGAATCTTTTGAACATATGGACATGAACTTTCAATGTTTTTCTTTTGATATATATATATATATATATATATATATATATATATATATATATATATATATAAATGGTAAACGAATGCACTTAAAACTCGGGGAGCTATTGGTTACACTTATGGAACTACTGTTTCAAAATATGTGCATCAATAATAACTGTTAAAATATATGTTTAAACGTGAATATACAGGATAATTTTATATTTATGCTCTGCTGTTGTAAATAAGAACTATTTGAATATCAGTTATTGGTCTTTAGGACTTGTAGGTGGGCATAAACATAGTGAACTGTGAACAATTTATTTATAACTTGCAAGCATGGATCTAACGGCTATTCTGAAGGGGCTGTCAGTAGACAAAGAAGACATCCAGGTTTTTGGGATGGGAAATATAAATGTGATGAATAGTCAGACAGCTAATAATTTGGACCAAACTTGTACAGTGTTGTATGATCTGCTTATTAGACACATGAAAATTTTAAGATCTTTTGTGTGCATTTAAGACTGTTTAAGGCCTATTTAGATAAAGAATTACTCCTAGGGGTGTTAGAGTTTGTAACTAACCCTTAGTTAGTCAAGCAGATGATGTATTATTGTCAACTTGGGCAGAAATTCAACAAAAACTACTTTACAGTTTGTAAAGACATTACATGATTTCTAGGAATGAAAAATATATTCATATATACCAGAGGTTGCTCAAATATGTGAAAAAGTTAATTCCTTTGAAGGTTCTGTTGTTTATAAAGAATGTTTCAATAAACTGAGAGAAGAATTGCTTCTCTGTGAACAAAGTTTAAAAGAAAGAAAGATTGGAAAATTTAATAGAGACTCAAGGGACTACCAATTAGGTAAGCCCTTTGAGTTTACTAAAAATGATAATCAAGGCAAAAATGTCAGATTTGTTCAGAAGGAATTTAAATCTACTGGTTATAAAAGAAAAAGGAATAAGTCTATTTTGAAAAAATCTATGAGTGATACCTCAGGAGATGATTCATTATACCCAGATATGAGGTAGATAAACAGCAAAAGCTGCTGGCTACCTAAAAGTCTTGTATGGGAATGCAGGACAATATGTTGTTGAATTCTGACATGGCCCCTTTACCTTTAGGAAATGAAGGAGGGGGTGGGAAACATAAGTTCAAAAATAAGGATCGATGGATCTCTGGAAGCACTGCTGAATTTCCTGAAACCCAGATAGGGTGCCCCAGTAATATAATTAACATCTCTTCAGAGGTTTTATCAGAATCTGAATATTTGTTGCTGAGCAAGGGCCTTAACTTTATTCCTATGTTTTTTGTTCCTGAGGATGTCTTCATGGAAGATTTATATGCTTTTTTGCAGACTACTTAATTTGAAATTATATTTTCAGAATGAGGAATCTGTTAGTGAAACTAGTGGCTTTAAGTTCCATAAATCAACATTTATTCCACCTATGAATAAGAATGTAGAAATATTTCAGAAGTGTGTACTTAAGGACCTACATTTTGGGTATGATGGTCCACAACATGTTCCTTCCTCTAACTTATCTAGGGAAAAAAAGGAATGATTTGATACAGCTGAAAAATAACAAAAACATAGTTATTGTTAGAGATGACAAAGGTGGAGCAACTGTGATTATGGATAAAACTTTATATGTCACTGAAGCTAATAAACAGCTGCAAGATAATAGATTCTATGCATGTATGCCTCAAGATCCCACTTCTGTTTTCAAAAAAGAAATTGATATGTTTCTTGAGTCTGCTGTTATTGAGGAGATTATTAATAAACATACAATGTTTCATCTGAAGGTTAAAAATCCGTCTTCCCAATATTTTTACCTTCTCCCCAAAATACACAAGGACATGCAGCAACCAACCACCAGGTCGACCAATTGTATCTGGTCAAGGTTCCTTGACTGAACCTTTGTCTGCTTATCTGATGGTTTATTTGAAGCCATTGTTAGCAGGAGTGAGAGCAAGGGTAAAAGATACTACTGAATTTTTGACTATTATTTCTGATGCCTAACTAGACTCTACCTGGTTATTATGTACTTTAGATGTTACGTCTTTATATATACACCAGTATTCCTCACTAGGCTGGACTGTGTGCTTTAGAGTATTGGCTAAACAAAATGGCTTTATATAGCCCTGGTTTCAATACCTTCCTGTTATGCTTAATGGAGCATGTGTTATCTAAAAATGTTTTTTTCTTCAGTACCAAATATTTTTTGCAGCTGAGGGGTACAGCTATTGGTGCATTCTTTGCACCCATATATGCTGGCCTCTTTATGGGATATTTGGAACAGATAATAATTTAAGATACAAATCATATTTTTCTTGGTGAGATTGATATCTGGCGCAGGTTTCTGGATGACTGCTGGATGGTATGGAAGTCAGATGTATATCTACAGGAATTAATTCAAAATTTGAATGAAAATAAATGGGGCATTAGGTTTACAGTAAACTATGATAATACAGCTATTTCTTTTTTAGATGTCAAAGTGTCCAAACAATCTGATGACACTATATAGAAAACCCCATCATTCTAATACTCTACTGCACGCATCCAGTTGTCATCCTAAACACATAACAGCGAATATACCTAAATCACAGTTTATGAAAATACATAGGAATTGTTCCAATACTGAAGAATATATACATTTTGATAATGACCTTATAGGTCGTTTTGTTGAACGTGGGTATTCATTAGCACAGGTTAGGCAGACAAGTAGGGAAGTACAATAATATTATAGAAGGGAGCTTTTGAAATATAAAGATAGGAGCCCTTGCTCTAGCAACAAAATCAGATTCACTACCACTTATCGCAGAAAATCTCATAGATTTTTGGATATGATACAACAACATTGGGACATTCTATTAACAGATGATAGGCTAGGGGAGCTGTTAAGCCAGATATGCTCTTTTCCTTTTAGAAGGGGGAAAACATTAAGTAGTTATTTTAGCCATTACAAACATTGTTCACCCTTGATAAATTCTATACAAACCACTATAGATGATACACAAGTGGTGGGTTGTTATCCTTGTGGCCACTGTTCTTTTTGTAAATTTATATGTTCCACCAAGGAATTTTCAGGTAAAAACACATCTAGGGTTTTTTCTATCAGAATGTTTGGTAATTGTAATAGTGATTGGGCTATTTATCTGGCTATCTGCTCTTGCACAGCCTTTTATATAGGGCAAACTTCTAGACCACTATAATTGAGTATTTCAGAACATATGAGTAGCATTAGAAACAAATATCTGGCTAATGCCTTTTATAAACATACTATTATACAAAAAACAGCGGTGTTCAAATTTGTTATTATTGGCACAGTGTTGGGACATAGATCAATGAAAAGTGGCTGGCATAATGTTTTAAATAAAAAAGAGAAGTCTTGGATAGTAAAATTGGGGGGATTGTTTCCACCTGGTCTTAATGAACATTTGTAATAATTGTTTAATGAGATATAATTATCTCAATATGTGATGGTATATAAGAAGGGGAATGTACTGATGTGTTTTACATTGAAAAAGGCCTGTGGGCCGAAACCAGTCTGTTTTTGTACATTAAAATCAGATATTTGCTCCAGTTGAGTGCTGGGTGTTTTTGTTGTTTTTGACTTTGCTATTTGAGCCTGTGCACTTGCCGTCCTTGCAGAGGTTCTGGTTTGGGAATACTCTCATAACTAACCTTGATGGTATAAAAAAGCTTTTCTACTTTTGGTCCTTCACTTTAGGAATTATCTGCCATCCTCAAAGATCTTACCTTACCAGCTTAGAGTATATCTAAAGAAAGAAGTCCAATGCATCTGTTTCAAGACATATTGCACAGTTTCTCAATAACCACTGCAGCAATTTTGCTTAAAGGAGAACCGCACCCACAGACTCAAAAACATGTTTATTTCATTATGGTTTGGTGTTTCCTATATTTTAACACCACTCTGGGACTATTTACAGGTTTTTAAATATTTTTATACGTAATGTTTGAGTATGACCATATGGGGTTTGGCACCTGGAAGTAATTCTGATTGTTTAGTCTGCCTCTAGGTATCCCCGAATCCAGTGCTCATCTGTAAAAACTTACATCATGCAGGCCTCTTTCTTCCTGAAGCTCCTGTCACTGCATTGATTTTACATGCATACACTACTGTCTTTCAGTCAGTTTTAAGTAACATTTCAAGACATTCAATGACTACTTAAAACACAAACAGTGCAAATGCCACAGAACAGACTTTCAAAGTGTTTTTTATTGCTGCTTCTTTTCAGAATGGCTAAACTGCATTTTTTTGTGAAGCCTGAATTGTACTAGTTTGACTCATCTCCCTGTAAAAGTGGTAAGGGTAATTTGAACTGTTACCTGCTGTGATTGACAGCTCACAACAGAAGACTTGACTCATGTACTGTTTTCTTGTTCTAGCCATTACTTTCTGTATGGGTAGGGGAAGGACCAAGGAGCTGTGACATCACAGCATGGGTGGGTTTTTAGGATGATCATGATGATGTCAGTTTGGGGAGGGAATTGGCCAGAAAACTACCTGTATTCAGTAGCCTTGATGACATCAATGAATTGCAGACTTTTTCAGGGTATGATAAACGTTTTTTGAAAGTGAAACCACCACAGTACAGTAAGGTACACTTCTAGTGGAGAGAAACAGTTGATTTAAAATATTTTAAATGCTGTGTTGTTGTTTATTCTTAGCAGGGGCAATAAATAAGGAGAAAAAGGAGGAAAAAGGACAAAGAACTTAAGCATTTAATAGGAGAATCTTGTTGTTGTCCTTTAAGTCACTATTATATTTATATGCCTTAAATCTGTACTCTTCCCTCTCAACCTCTCCCTTCCTCCTTTCATATCTCTTTTCTGCTCTTCTCCCCTCCTAATTTCTCTTTACTTCATGTATCCTTCATTATCCATTCCACTCTCTGTATAGAAGTCCTACATACCTTCCATTTATTCTTTCTCTACAAGTATATTTTGTCATTGCTGTACATTTGTTTTGGTCATTTGATCAGAATTGTTTTATATTCTTGCATTTTGTATCATTATAACCTTTGTTCACATCAGTTTGCATTATTTCACTATTCACACGTCTTGCATTTTCCTGGGCTGACCCTGAAATTGGCCCAAATGGATCATTGCTTTACCTTGGTAAAAAAATTAAAAAAGGTAAAAAAAATAAATAAAAACATAAAAAAAGTAATAATAAAAATAAATAAATTTGAACCTAGTTTGCAGTTAGCAGCAAAACTGGTTAGCAACAGTCTCTTGATATCTACTTTCATTTCTAAGAAGAAGATGCCGAACAGCAGGAACAGTGCTGGTGGCATTCCTCTGACTAGAGGAGGTACCCCAGTCTTAATGATGAAGGCTCCTATGGACAGCTAGTTAGCTATTTAGCAAACTACAACTGGATTAATGTTAAGCTGGGACAGCTTTTATACATATGGCATCAGAGTGTGTGTGTGTGTGTGTGTGTGTGTGTGTGTGTGTGTGTGTGTGTGTGTGTGTGTGTGTGTGTCTAGGCATAGATGGTGTTGAAAGCCTTGGTGATGTGAAGGTAAGCAGTCTGGACTGTCAGCCCCTCATACATGGCTGAAGTGACACATTCAAAGAAATCAACGACGTAGGTTTAGTAGGTACAACCTACCTTTAACAAATCAAAATGTGTTTACATCCATTGTTGGTGGGTCAGTTATGTCATTGTTCATTAGTTTTATAATTATGTGTTTCATAACTTTACAGACAACACTTCTGCGGCTAATCAGATGGGTTTGTCTAAGTGGTGCTTGATACTTACTAACAGACAGCTGGGAATATTATCATGTCCCAATAAGCTAGTACTTTTTCTTTTTTAATAATGTGTTTATAAACTAATCCAAGGTGATTTTACAAGGAGTGGGATGACTGGCATTGGAGGAGCATCTGGCTGGGCTGGAGTCATGAAATTAACAATTAATTTATTTGCAAGGTTATTAGCAATAAAGTTATGTACTTATCATAATGTTAGACATGTGTTGTCTTTTTCTGTCTCAACTTATGGGCATGTTGGATCTGACCAGATCTGATACCAGCAACTTTCAGATTTGGATTCAAGGTTCAGGCTCCTCCCCTCTTCTCATAATCCCCTCCACCCTAACAGTTCCTTGGACTGAGTTTACCCTCCTACACAAAGTGATCAACCTATGCCTCTTATAGGAAGAAATGACTAGAAATGACAATAAACTACAGTCAAGGATAGTATGTATGACAAGTCTCTGGACAGGTCCAGTGCGGTCAATCAAGAGCCTAAGATAGTGACAGTTTGTAAGGTGGACTGAGGGAGGAAAAGATGAGATAAACAGAAGACAACATGGATTTAGCATTATGGAAACTATATAACTTTCGTATCTGATGCTGTCTTTTCTGTCTCAACTTACAGAAAGAGTCTCCAACTACCACAAATCCCAGGAGGACTTATGGAAGGATATTCCAGAGAATGGTGGAACCAAAAGAAACCCTAGACCTAGGCTTCAGGTCCAGTTTGAAATGGTAGACAAATGTGTGAACTGTAAATCAAATAGCCGCAGCACAAATATCATCAGCAGGGATTCTAGAAAAGAAAACCGTAGAGGTAACTACCACTCTTGTTGACTATATTTTAGGTTTGCTAGACAATGAAAGTCCCTTGGCTCTATAGTCAAGTGTGGTGCAATTGGACAACTACCTGAATAATGTGACCATTGAGACACTGGTTCCTAGTTTAGTTTTAGAAAAGGAGACAAAAAAATGGTCAGATATCCTGACATCCTTTGTACCATGTAGCTTCAGAAAGCTTTGCAAGTAAGGCAGGTGCAAAGAACCAAAAGACCAAACTGCAATTCAAAAAATGGGTTCAGCACCAAAAGAGTGAAATATACGGTTTATTCCAAGACAAATCAAACCGGTTTCGGCACTTTAGCCTTCATCAGTGATATATTATTCTGCAGTACAAAACACAAATTTATACTGCCAGCATTCATTAGATAATTAGTTAATTAAAGTGTTGAACACACAATAATCATTTAAAGGCACAGATATTTAATCATATAAAAAATATGTATGGAAACAAAAAAGAGACCCTGTATGACATTAAAAAATATATAGTTATTCATACAAAAAATGAATAACAAATCTAGAAAAATATATATCAACTTATCCTTAATGTCTTCACAAATGATCATTAAGGCCTGGTGTAAACAGAGCCCCTAAATTAATTATCCATCTTTTTTCCATGTTATTCAGTATACTGTGCCAACCCTGTTTTTGTGATCTTTTGTGTATTTTGTCAATGATACAGAAATGAAATACGGCTGATGTATGTATACAAACATGTCTATAAAGTGCTTTGGTCAAACGTTTATTCCGAATGTCCCCCATATGTTCTGACATTCTTATTCTGAAGGTCCTAGATGTTTGGCCAACATAAAATGCGAAACAGGAACAAGTGGCCAAATAGACCACCGAATCCGTTCAGCAATTTGCAAAATGTCTGATCTTGTACACAGATTTCGTATTTTTGCTCGAAAATTCCTTAGCTTTATACATATATTTGCAAAAGGAGCAGTGTCCACAAGAAAATAAACCCAACAATTTGTCCCCTAAGATGGTTAATTGTTCTGACTTAAAATACTGTTGCGTTTTGGATTTGTAATGATTAAAATAAGATCTTAATGTTCTACCCCTAAGGTATGAGAATTTACACTGCTCAGTGAGGATAATAGATGCGCCCAGTTTGCAGTCATCTGCAAACTTTTGAATTATATGGATATTTGGCGATGTTACCTGGACGACTGTTGGATGATTTGGCAAGCGGATACTACTTATCTTCTCGAGTTTGTTTAATACCTCAATGATAATAAGTAGGGTATTAAATTTACCCTTAATATGGACTATCAAGTCACTCTTCCACTCTCTGCTGCTTGTAGAACTGCAAACTGGGCGCCATAATTGATACTCCAGCGGACACAAGCATCCTTCAGAAAGGCCTCATAGAAATGGATAACTGGTGCCACAGCCATGGCCTTAAACTGAACGCCAAAAAATGTATAGTCATACCCTGTGGGAAAAACAAAGTATCCACAAATTACCACATAGGTGGTAATCCATTAAGTACGGAAGAAGTAATCAGGGACCTAGGGACCCAAGTTGACAGTAACCTCTCATTTGACACTCACATTGCCAAGGTGGTTAGGAAGACCTTCTATATTACCCACCTTATCATGAAAGGATTCACATCTAGATCAAGAGAGGTCATTGTGCCCCTATACTCTTCCCTTATCAGGCCCATAATTGAGAACAATGCCCCATTTGGGATGTACCTTACCCGACACCTGCAGCAGTTAGAAAGACCCCAAAAGTACCTCACCAAGAGGATCAAGGGTCTCAAACATATGTCATATGCTGCCCGGCTGAAGAAACTCTAGCTCTATTCAGTCGCATACCGCCTACTCAGAGGCGATCTATGCCTGACGTACAAGGCCATGTCCAATCCAGAAATAATAGACATGCTCCACCTCAGCAAATCCAAATCCACCAGAGCCACGAGAGCGAGAGATTTTAACCTCAACACAGAAATAAATAGGACATGCTGAAGGGACAGATTCATAACCCAGAGGCTCCCTACACTCTGGAACAGAATCCCAGTCCATGTTAGGCAGAGTCCCGCACTGACTCTCTTCAAAAGAAATCTTGACGAGTGGATGGGAGATCGTAGGTTTACTCTGAGGGTCATCTCTGTGTCAATACTAGACAGAGGCACAGTAAACTAAACCCTAAATGGGCATAGTATTCTCATTCCAAGGGGTGGCGAAAGCCACACACACTCTGGCTAGGCTTATAAATGCCCTAGGGCAGATAGCCTAGTATGAACCTATGAACCTAATTCCTCATTGGCCAGAAGGATATTCCAATTTTTGTCAATAGCATTTCTGATGGCATGTATATTTCTGCCATATGCTGTGACAAACCTGATGGTGCTGTCTGATTTCAAAGTTTTGTCACGATATGTCAATAATTGTGACCTATCCTGCCCAGTAGCCCAACTACTAGCTGATGAAATGTATCCAGGTTTATAGCCTCTAGCCTTAAATCTGTGTATCAGATCTTGTTTGTGATGTGCATAATCATCATTGGAGGAGCAGATCCTTCTAACCCGAAGGAATTGCGACTTAGGGATATTCCTTATAATGTGATTTGGATGTAAGCTGGTAGCTTCTAGGAGACTGTTGTACTGAGGATATTTGCAGAATACCTGGGTAGACAAAGTATTGTCCACATTCCTGCTGATCCTAACATCTAAAAAGTGAATTTCTTG
The DNA here is from genome assembly GCF_019279795.1 of Protopterus annectens. Lineage (NCBI taxonomy): Eukaryota > Metazoa > Chordata > Ceratodontiformes > Protopteridae > Protopterus > Protopterus annectens. The sequence continues at coordinate 634,036,057 of NC_056736.1, read as the reverse complement.
ATAGTCCATATTAAGGGTAAATTCAATACCCTACTTATTATCATTGAGGTATTAAACAAACTCGAGAAGATAAGTAGTATCCGCTCACCAAATCAGCCAACAGTCACCCAGGTATCATTGCCAAATATCCATATCATTCAGGTATATATTGCGAGAATCATCATATATAAGGATATCCTCCAAGTATCCCATAAAAAGATCAGCATAAATGGGGGCGAAAGACGCCCCCATAGCTGTACCTTTAACCTGCCAATAACATTCTTTCTGAAAATAAAAGATGTTTTTGGTGAGGACATGTTCCGCCATACAGACTAACAGAGTATTAAACCCCACAGGGTATAGTTTTGCCTTATTCAGCCAGTATCGAAGAGCCTCCAGCCCAGCCCAATGTGGAATATTTGTGTACAAGGCAGTAACATCCAAGGTACACAAAACCCACTCAGGTTCCAACTGAATGTCATTAATAATTCTAAGAAATCCTGTTGTATCCTTTAACCTAGATCTAATCAAGGGTAGGAGTGGCTGCAGATATCTAGTGAGGAATTCTGATAAAGGCTCCGTAAGTGAGCCGATACCAGAAACTATTGGTCTGCCAGGTGGTTTCTCTAAACTTTTATGAACTTTAGGCAGCAAGTACAATATTTGTTTCTGAGGATCATTAACTTTCAAATGTTGTAAAACAGATGTACTAATTATTCCTTCCTCAGCAGTCAACTCCAAAAAGGAATCAATTTATTTTTTGAAACGACTGGTCAAAATCAGGGGCATGGGCATATAATATAAGGCATTCCTAAGTTGTCTGTAGGCCTCTGTTAAATAATATTCCATGTCCATAACTACAACTGCTCCCCCTTTGTCAGCTGGAACAATAACTATATTATGGTTATCTTGAAGCTCATGAAGTGTTTGTTGTTCAGCCTCAGATAAATTGTGGCCCAACATACGAGACTCATACCCATGAAAATGTAGATCTTTAAGAACGGATTTTTGAAAGATTGACACATATCTGTCCATGGGAGGTTGAAAATCCGATTTTTTTAACCTAAAATCAGTAGATGATTGAAAGGTGTCCTGTGAACCAAAAAATAGTTTCAAGTTTAACAGTCGACAGAATGACAAAACATCGTAATAATCTGACCAAGCCTGCTAGCTGTACAATGAAGGGTATCCTCCTACAGACTCTCAATAGATAACAAAAACACACTCCAGCAATTCAAAAAGTTAGAATGACAAAACATCTTTAACCACAGAATCTTCATGAACATAAAAACCTGGAACATATGTTAATCCTTTGCTCAAAAGTTTAATGGCAGTTTCAGACAATGTAACAGAAGACATGTTAAGGACATTAGAACATTCTATTGTTTGGGGACAATCATTTGAAGTAATGTTTCCAAATTTTTGACACTTGTTATGTTTTCTCCCACCTCTCCGTGTCCTAGATCTAAAGGGGCCATAACATTCTTCTGTTTTTTGTGGGCTGGGGACCCCTGAGTAAGCCCTTGCTCCATTTGAGCCATGGAGGATTCCTCCCCTGAAGTACTGCTATAATCAGATTTAGATTTTTTAAGTACTGATCTGGGTCTTTTTCTCCTGGGCCTGGCCATCCTATTCTCCCCATCTGAAAAAGTAACATTTTTTCTTAGATCCCAAGGGTTTACCCTGCTCATAATCCCTTAGATCCCCCTGAAATTTGTGCAATTTTTTATTTCTAAGATTTTTTTCCATAGCTAGTAGATCCTTAGATGGTTTTTGAAGGCAATCCTGATATACTTTCTGACCTTCATACACTTTAATATCATTACAAATCCGTTGAGTTTCCGATGTATTAATCTGTATTGAACGTTCATAAAAAGATGATGATATTCTAACAAAGGACATAGTTGCATCCTGCTGTGCTTGTGTCCATTGATCTTGTAAGACTTGGTCAGGGTTACTAACATAGGGCTGTAACCTGATTCTAAGGCCCCTAGGAGTTATGTTTTGGGCCTCATAGGCCTTAAACAATTTAAGATGCCACACTGAATTACGTAAGCTTGTCATACTTTTTGTTAGCTGTGAAAAAAGATTTCTACATTCATCAGCCGGATCCCTAATGTCTCCTATGTCAGAACCATCACCTTCATATATATCAAATAATTGGAGATCGTTTTTATTGGCAGATAAACTCTGCAATATGGTCTCCAAATCCATAGTAAATAGTTTTTTTTCAAAAGGGGAAAAAAGGTTCGGATTCAGTAATGCAGTTTGAAAGCAAAAAATAGTCCCAATTGGTCTATCTAATTAGTTTAAGCACATAAACCAAAGGCCCCTATCTTATATTTAAATCCGATGATGTTAGTTACAAAATGTATAAATTCACAATGTGTTTCACATACAGGAATTACTAACAAACATCCTTCATGTTAGATCCTAATCCAAAATATCACTTACATTAGTTTACAAAAGCATCAATTCTGACCAATGACCAAGATAAACCTGCTCCTTTCCTTCTATTAATTTAAACAGCAAGTAGTACAAACAGTGTCACTCAAAAACAGAACATTTTCCATTGACTGTGCACTTTATAGGTTAAGTCAACAAGTTTGTATATGAATCAGTCCGATAAAGTCCGTGGTTCAGCAGAAAAGAAAAAATGTTCACATTACTAATCAAATATTTGCCAATATAATGTCCAGCAAATCCACAACAACCCAACTGCCACAATGGTCCTTCTATCCTGTTGTCGTCACCTTGATAATCTAGGACAACAGCTCAAAAAACAAAACCTTACACATACACGATTCACCTAAATTATAATGTCAAGCAATTGTACGCCACAACGACCCTTCGATCCAATTGTTGCGTTCCAAGTAAAAAATAATAAATCAAATGTCTGGCAAAAGACTCACACATATGGTATCCAAACCACAAATTGTAGCTTGCACCATAACGACCCTTCGATCCTGCTGTCATCAAGCCACTGTTTTCATCAAGAAAGTTGAAAGAACATACAAAGAGAACGCCCCTGTATATTGCACCAAGCTGAAAAAACACCAATGGAAATATTTTCCAAACAGAGCGTAGCATGAGTCCAAAACACTGAGGTGATACTGTTATTGCCCAAATGCTCAGTGATAGTAGTTTTCAAAAATCAGCCGAGCACAAAGTACAGATACAGTCCCCCATCAAATATAATGATGAAGGTTCAGAAGCCACAACGATCCTTAGATCCAAAACAAGGCAGTTGGTGTTGATAGTTCACTGAACAATGAAGTAAAAAATACCAGGCCACAGCATAACATAAAATCTGAAAATGCTGAACTCATTCCTTCTCCGTGAATCACGGTAGAATAACCATTCCTCAGGAGACAGTAACCACATATACAACAGAGATAATATTGAATGCTGAAAACAGTTATTAATCACAAAAGGAATACTCCAAAATTAAAATCCAACCGTTCACTCAAGGGCCCCCAGCAAAGTGGGAAAAGAGAATGTAGCTTCAGAAAGCTTCGCAAGTAAGGCAGGTGCAAAGAACCAAAAGACCAAACTGCAATTCAAAAAATGGGTTCAGCACCAAAAGAGTGAAATATACGGTTTATTCCAAGACAAATCAAACCGGTTTCGGCACTTTAGCCTTCATCAGTGATATATTATTCTGCAGTACAAAACACAAATTTATACTGCCAGCATTCATTAGATAATTAGTTAATTAAAGTGTTGAACACATGCGAGCATAAATGTAACTGATGATGAATATCCAACAAATGTAGGAGACATACACCTTTATTTGAGAAATTATGAAAAAAGACAGGAATATGAATAGCCTGATTCAAGAAAGACTTGGAGGCAACCTTGAGAAGGAAATTAGGATTTGTTCCAAGGGACACCCTATATTTATGAAATATCAAATATGGTGGATTACAAGACAAGGTTTGCAGTTCTGAGATCCTCCTTGTGAAGTAATCACCACCAAGAATAGTTTTCTAAGACATGAATTTCAGGTCCATCATAGCTGTAGGTTCAAATGGGGCTTTACTCAAGGCCTGCAGTAATACAGTAAGATCCCAGGATGGATTAGGATCCCTTAAAGGAGGATAAAGAAAAATATACCTCATAAAAAGGCCTTAGAGGGATGGCCTCTCTAAAATGCAATATGGGTCTGCTCTTCACTTGCATGAAAACTTGAAATAACTGCCAGTTGAACTCTTGAGACAGAAAAACAGTCTACACATTTGGCAGAGGCTCAGATGAAATGTCTCTTTTATTTGAATATGTAAACTTTCCTGGTGGAAGATTTCTAGCTGGACAAAATCCTTGAATTTATGGCAGTCATTGGAAGTGGAGAAACCGAGTGGTCAGATTCAGGGATCTGATGTCCTGACGAGGCTTGCCAAATTAGAGAGAATTCAAATCTGGAAGGGGATCCAGCACCCATGGTGGGTATTGCAGATGAGGCCACAAGAAGGGGAACCAAACTTATCCACACCAAAAGGGGGTGATTTTACACAAGGCCACTTTATGAAGGAATCTGGTTATCGTCGAATTCAGAGGGTAAATGGGGAGAGACCCTAAGACCAAGTCTGGACCAAAGTGCCCCTTGCAGACTGCTCCTCTTGGTGAATTAGGACAAAAAAGCTGCTACATTTGGCATTAAAGGGGGATTGCGAACAGTTCACAGCAAGTCTGGCTCCAGAGACTGAAGATCATGACAGCCACTGTCTGATTGAGAGACCACTCATGGTAGAAGAATGGACCTGTTCAACTTATCTGCTATTACTATAGATTTCCCGAGGATATGCATTAACATTAGAAAGTGCTGGGAAGATATTGCCCAGTGCCAAACCCCTGTGGCCACCCAACATAAAGGGTAACAGAGGAATCCTTCTTGTTTGTTGATATACCACACTGCCAACATAATAGTGATCACACTCATGGGGAGGGGGTCCTGGAAGCCCTGCAATGCTTGGTGGACTTCCCTCATCTCCAGTAGAAGAATGGGAAGATTGGCTTTTGTCAGAAACCACATGCACTTTTATCACATGAAACCTCATTTTAGATTTAAGCTAGTTGTCTACCACTTTAACGCATTTTCCAGAAATAAGGGGACTATGGGCTGATGTTCCATTAACAGTGGTAATTGTGTACCATCATAAACAAAATTCCCCTGCACGTAGGGAGTTGCACGGCTAGAGGAGAATCAAAAGAGAAAAAAGCAAGCCAGCAACAAGTGAGCCGTGAAGTAACAAGTAGTTTATTTAAAAACTACTAAGGCAACATGAAAAGCTGATAAACAAACCGGTTTCGGCCCGGATTTAACCTAGCCTTCTTCAGTGTTTTACAAAAAAAGCCAATCATGGTGTAGTTTTATACAATCATGAAAAATAGTTGATTGGTTGACAAGAATTAGTATACTCATGAATATTCATCAAATATATACTCTGACAAGATTTTTCATAAATATTCATTAAGCCCTGGACTAAAAAGGGCACCAAGTTTGGTGATCCATTTCTTTTCTTTGACATCAACTTTGGGAACTGCTTATCACTTTGGACAATATCAACGGGCAGATGCACAGATGATTTATAGAGTCGATGACTAGCAACGAACATGCATACATCTATGAGTGGCATTATGAACATTTGGTGAAACATTTCTTTTGTCACCAGCATTATTGTTCATTATAGTAAGAACAATTGAAGTACCAGCTGTTTTGAGTGCCTTATGTGATTATTGTGCTTTTGCAACAATTATTAGTATGATAGTACAACTTTAAAAATATATGCACAGGATTTATTTATATTCTTTGGTGCAAATATTGTTGTATTTTTTGTTGCTTTTTGTGGTAAATTGTTACACTCTATATAATCATTCTCAAGGCCATACATATGGGAAATGGATATAATAGTTTTTTCCTTAATTTGGCAAGTACTACAAAGTATGCTGTTTTAAACATCTATAAGGATCCTTTCAAATAGGAATTAATTACAGGCCCCAGGTGATGGCCCGTATATGATTTATCTTGGAAATATAGAAACCTTTTTCTTCGTGCTATACATTGGGTAACACTTAAGTGGTTTTTCAGAGTTAATGCAGTGATATATTTACTACTACAATATTCATTTTCACCAGTTCTTATTATGCTTTTACTTTAACCTGAGAGTTTATATATTACTATTATTAGTGGATGACCTTCACTTAATTTTTTTCAACAAAACTTATGTACCCTCTTGGAACACATATAAGTTATTATATTTCTTTATATTAAGAAATATATGATCTATTATAATACTTGGACTTCATTGAACGATACAGGGTCTGTATGCCAAATTTTGTCTTTTCCCCTTGGACCATTTAAATTATTACAATAGATAAATATATTTATTATTTCTATTTGTACAATTTTGAGAATTCAGGCGCCCTACACTTGACTTTAATTTTGTTGACTACTGCCTAATTTATTCTTACCATTATTGTCCTGTGAATGACGTGGTTATAGGGTGTACAATCTTTGTACTTACCACTATATGGCCAGTATTGTCTGATTACTATTAGATTTACACACAGGACGTGGTTGTTCCAAATAATATTACCTTGATTCAGTATTATAATATTACTGAATATATATCCATCATGGATTTGAATAAAATATTTTTGGATCTATCATCGGACAAGGATGATCTTGCACCCTTTGGCATTGGTCAGGATTCTGTGGGCTCTGGGAATATTACTTCCATAAAGCCGGAACAAAAATGTGAGAAACTTTTTACTGAACTTAATAAAAATATGAAAACACTTAGGTCCTGTGTTTGGCACCATAAATTACTCAAAGCCTATCTGGCCAAGGGCATTTGCCTCAGGGGTCTGAGGGTTAAAATTCAGCCTTTGGTAACTGACCCTGACGAAAGTTTAACTACAGAATGGTCCTCTATTCAACAAGAGTGTTCAATGAAGTTTGTTAGTTCTCTATCCAAGTATTATACTAGGATCATTGATAAAGAAACAACTCAAGTGCTAAAGTTAATAGAGGATTGTAATCAGTATCAAAATGATACTTTTTTCTCTGCTTTACTATCGAAACTTAGCACTGAATTGTTAAATTTTACTACTCTTCTGAAAGAAAGAAAACTTAAAAAATTCTCTCGTGATCTTTCTGACTACGAGAAGGGACAACCCTTTAAATACACTAGACATGTTAGATTCCAAGATGGGTACAACAAAAATTCATCTAGTTCTAAAAGGAAACGTCCACGCTCTATCCTCAAAGGACGTGGTAACAATACTGATTCTACTGAATATGATACTTCATCAGGGACAGATACAGAAACACAGCCCACCATGGATTCCCCAACTCCCAAACGGAAAAACTACACACCCCCTTTAGGGAACATAGAGGGAGGAGGGGTGGTAGGAAACACAGGAAAAGTTATAAGTCTACAAAATTTGATGGAAGTACTAACGAACAAGTAAATAATGTATGTAACATTTCCAACACTGTACTTACACCTGAACAAATATCTCTATTAAATAAAGGATTATCTTTTATTCCTGTTTTTTTTGTTTCTGAGGACATTTTTGCACAAGATCTATTTTCTTTTTGTAGACTTATTAATCTTAAATTATTTTTTCAGGATAAGGGGGATGATGAACAGATACAAATGGATACCTTTAAATATCATGCTTCATCATTTACACCCCCGATGCATCCCACTGTTAACCTATTTTTACGTAGCGTACTTAATGATTTACATTTTCAGTTTAATCATTGTTTACCTATGTCTAATAATATGACTGATGGAGAGATATCCTGTTTGGAGGAACTAGTACGGAATAAAGATTTGGTCATTATCAACGCAGACAAAAGGGGAGCGGTGGTGGTGTTGGACTGGAGTTACTATGATATCGAAGCTCACGAACAATTGGGTGATGCTCGATATTATACCAAAATGCCACTGGATCCTACCCCTGTATTTAAAAAAGAAATTGACAGTTTTTTACACTCTGCAGTTGATAATGGGATTATAACTACCAAAACGTTAAATCATCTAACAATCACTGACCCAGCTAGACAATTTATCTATTTTCTGCCAAAAATACATAAGGATCCTTTACATCCACCAGGTAGGCCCATAGTGTCGGGCATGGGTTCACTTACTGAGCCACTATCTGAATTTCTGACTATGTATTTGAAACCTCTGTTATCATTTGTTAGATCTCGAATACAGGACACTACTCAATTTTTGGGTATTGTTAATGACATGCAGTTAGAACAGGATTGGTGGCTTTGCACACTGGACGTGAGCTCATTATATACCAATATTCCACATTGGGCCGGACTTGATGCCATTGAATTTTGGCTTTATAAATCCAATATGTATCAACCAGGATTTAATACCTTTTTGTTAAATTTGACTGAGCATGTGCTTACTAAAAATATTTTTTTCTACAATCAGGAATGTTTTTTACAGATCAGAGGTACAGCGATGGGGGCCTCTTTTGCCCCCATATATGCTGATCTGTTCATGGCTTATATTGAACAGATTATGATTTATGATGACACTCATAATTTGTATTTACCTGAAATTGATATTTGGCGGAGATATTTGGATGATTGCTGGATGGTGTGGAGATCAGATATTTCATATCTTCAGGAATTTATGGAATACCTAAATGACAATAAATGGGGAATACAGTTTACCATCACTTATGATCAAAAATCCATAACGTTTTTGGATGTTTTGGTTACTAGAAATAGGGACAATACCCTTAAAACTGAAATCTATAGGAAGTTTCCCCAATATAATACCTTACTCCATGCCTCCAGCTTTCATCCAAAACATATTGCCAAAAACATTCCAAAATCACAATTTATCAGAATCAGACGTAACTGTTCTGATAATACTAGCTTTATTCAACATGCTCAGGATTTACACAATAGATTTATTGACAGGGGTTATAACTCAGGGTATGTTCCAATGGCTCAAAAATATTGCCTCTGGCCTACATAGATCAAATCTATTGATGTACAAAAAGAAACCTGTGACTGAAAACATTTTACGTTTTACAACCACATTTGGCAGAAATACTAATAAATTCATGAACATTATTAAGGATAATTGGAACATATTGGAAGCGGATGTCAGAATTCAAACATTTATTCCTAACAAATGTTCTTTCTCCTTTCGGAAAGGAAAAAATTTAGCGGGATACTTCAACCACTATAAACATCACTCTGAATCCACACTACCCCAGGTATACCAAACAACTATTTTGGGGGACAAACTTATTGGCTGTTTCCCATGTGGCCATTGTGTTAACTGCAAACATATTCTGAAATCAAAGGAATTTACCAGCAGAAATAGTAACAGAGTTTTTGACATTCAATTCTTTGCCAATTGTAATACTGATTGGGCCATATATATGGCTTGTTGCACTTGTCACTCATTCTATATTGGGCAAACTTCTCGACCTTTTAGGTTACGTGTGTCCGAACACTTGAGTGATATTAAATGTAAAAGAACATCCAATGCTCTATATAAGCATACACTTATACATAATACAGCTCATTTTCACTTTGTAATTATTGACAAACTTATTGGTGATAGAACTAATAAATGTGGCTGGCATAAAAAACTTGATGTCAAAGAAAAGAAATGGATCACCAAACTTGGTGCCCTTTTTAGTCCAGGGCTTAATGAATATTTATGAAAAATCTTGTCAGAGTATATATTTGATGAATATTCATGAGTATACTAATTCTTGTCAACCAATCAACTATTTTTCATGATTGTATAAAACTACACCATGATTGGCTTTTTTTGTAAAACACTGAAGAAGGCTAGGTTAAATCCGGGCCGAAACCGGTTTGTTTATCAGCTTTTCATGTTGCCTTAGTAGTTTTTAAATAAACTACTTGTTACTTCACGGCTCACTTGTTGCTGGCTTGCTTTTTTCTCAATTGTGTACCATCCCCTTGACACAGTGTTGGTTGGCCTTAACATTTTATTAAGACTGATTGGATTTTATAAAATAGTTTTAATTTTAACAGGTGACAAAGAATCTGGTGACTTATTACAGAGATGCTCAAGAAGTCTCATGTTATTCCCCATGTACAACAGATTTTTCAAGTACAGACACATTTTATTTATTTTACATTTGTTAACTGGGAAAGTCCGACTGGATACATATCCATTTTCAGCGGAGGCCCGGGGAGAAAAGCTCCAAGCAGATAAACATTTAAAATGCAGTATACAGTAATATTTAGCAATTAACAAAATCAAAAGAAAAATACACGTTACATATTTAAGAGAATGGTCTGAGTAAAGTAATATTTACAGAGATATTAAGCAATTTAACAAAAATAAAAAGACAACTACAAATAGGTTCCATAATGAAAAAGGTTCAAAGTAAGGTTATATTTGGATAAGAGAAAGTCAACAACAATGTGGGAGGTGGAGGGAAACTATAAAGGGTATCTCTAGAGAAGTACTGCTGTGTAAGTAAACTTATCATAATAGTACGCATTTGAATGATCACTACTGCAGTAGCCTTAGTTATATGGGTTATATTCTGTCAAGGATATAACAGTTGGCCAGCTTACATGCATAAACTGCCAGGCAGCTCAAGCTGAGCTGACTAAAAGACAAATTTGGGTGCAAACCCTTCAGAGCTTTCCTGTCAACAGAGACAGGGAGCCTGAGCTCTGAAAGGACAAAGCTAGGACAAAAATAAATGTCTACATCTTGGCATAAAAAGCACACCAAAAAACAAAGGGGATGGAGGGAAGGAGTGGCTATTGTAGCAATGATCATTCGGACAGCTACTGTTATGGTATGTTTACTTACACAAGTGTACTATGTTCATCATACTGATCAATGCTGCAGTAACCTTAACTATATGGGTAGATTACCTTAACTAACTATATTTAGGAGTTGTAAGGAGAAGAGTCCGGATGTCCCTGGAGAATGGTCCTAGCAATGCCTAATCTGGATCTAGAGAGGGAATCAAGCTTATAGTGCTTTGTAAAAGTATGTACAGAGGACTAAATAGCAGGTTCTATAATATTTCTAGAATGCAACCCTTTCTAAAAGCATAGATGGAGCCAAGGCCCTGGTAGAGTGGGCCTTGACCCTGCCTGGAATAGTTTTGTTATGGTGAGTATAACAGAAGGTAATAGCCTTAGACAACTATTTGGAAATAGTCTGTTTTGACACAGGTTGTCTCTTCTTCTTACCTTTACAAGAAATCAATAATTGCTCCAATGATCTAAAAGATTTTGTTCTGACAAGATAGTACCCGAGTTGTGTGTAGACATCCAAGGTATGGAGTACTCTTTCTCCCTCATTTTTAGGTTCAGGAAATAAAACATGGAGATTGGCAGTTTTGCTTAAAGTAAACTCGGACACCACTTTAGGCATAAAAGAAGGATTCATTCGCAAAGTAATCCTGTCCCTGTATAAAATGAGATAGGGTTGACTAACAGTAGGAGCTTGCAACTCAGATACCCTTCTTCCTGAGGTCAGACCAATCAGTAAAACTGTTTTCTGTATTAGCAACCTCAGGCAACCAGGTTACCTGGTTCAAATGGTAGAAGTGTTAGCTTCTCTAAAACAAAATTAAGATTCAGAGCAGGAGCTACTGGTTTTCTTGGAGGACTCTTATGCAAAACCACTTTCAAAAACATTTTGATATGAGACTGCACTGAAAAAGGAGGATCCACAGGTAGACATGCTGAAATGGCTGATAAATGAACCCTGACAGAGGAATAAGAATAGCAACTCACACAAATATTGTAAAACCAGAAAACAACTAGTCCTGAATAGGTGGTGATTATGTTGTTGGCACCAACTAGAAAACATTTTCACTTTGCTAATATATGATTTTCTAGTAGCAGGCTTTCTTGCCTCCAGTAGCACCTGATCCACATCCTTAGTAAACAAGTACCTAAAAGGAATTAAGACCCTATCATCCAGGCAGTCGAAACTGATTGATGTCTGGGTGTATCAAAAACTGCTGATCCTTGTTTGAGTATATCCAGTCTGTAAGGAAGCTAGTGGCAATTCTTCTTAGCCATTTCCAAAAGAAGGGAGAACCCCAGTTGCCTGGGCCAGAAGGGAGTAACCTCAATGTTCTTGGTGGATTCCTTCTGAAACCGCAAAAGTACTGTAGGTATTAGTGGAAAGAGTGGAAAAGCACACAGGAAAAGGCATCTGTCCTCCACATCTTTTTCCATGGAGTCCTGCAACAGAAGCATGCCAGTTGATTGCTCACTGAGAAGGAAAACAGATCTACTTTAGGAGCTCCCCACAGATGGATGAAATCTTGGAAGATCCCCTGATCCAGTTTCCATTCGTGAGGGTCTGCCCTGGTCCTGCTGAGCTTATCTGCCACACAACTTTGCTCTGACAAAATGTAGGATGCCTATAAAGTGAGATTGTGCTGTGAAGCTCTATCCCAATTTAACATGGCTAGTCTGCAAAGGGGACACAACCTAGTTTCCCCATTCTTGTTGATGTACCACATAACTGTGATACTGTCTGTAACCACCTGAAAGGGTCCCAGAGACCAGAGATGGTTCAGAGAGATGAGTGCATTGATCAGGCAAGCATCTCCTTGATATTTATGAGCTCACATCTGCCCTTAGTGTTCCACACCCCCTGCACTTTTATCCCTCCTGAAACTGCTCCTCAATCAAAGTCCAAGGTGTCTGTGGTGACAGACTGCTTTGGATTAGGGAGGGAGAAGGGGAGACCTGGATTTAAGGATGTCTGCTGTCTACACCAAATGATTTCTCTTCTGACAAACCCCAGCACTCACTGGGATTTGAAAAGATAAAGGGTGTTGGTGTTGGGACCAAAGATATTTCAGATACCACTGTATCTTTCTCATCTGGGGTATTGTCAGTCCATTAAAATGCAACATTCCTAGCCTTAAAATAACTGTGCAGAAGAGGAAAAGTGATAAAGCAGCAACACAAATAAGAAAATGGAAGTTTTTTTCCCCCAAAGGGAACTTATCTGGCTGGCAAAAAAGCAGCACAAACTGACCATTGATCCTTGAAAGCCTCAGAGGAGCATACTTATTTGGCAGCAGAAAATCTGTAGAAGGCTTCATGTCCAAACTTATTTTTTGTCAGCTCAGTTCTAGCTGCCTGGATCAGGGTGCATAGAAGATGCCCTGAACCTTTGGAAGCTAGCCAGCTATTATATCCGTGGCAAGATATAACCCACATAGCTAAGGCTACTACAGCAGTGATTAATAAGATAAATATCAACCGGTGATGTGGAAGACTGGATAACAAAATGGGAAGGAAAATGAAACACAAGGAAAGGGAACACCATGATGGAAATTAGGGTGGGGGTGATGGCTGAATGTCATGCTGTGCAGTGCTGCACACACTCAAGATCAGGCACCTCTTTGAACATCCTCACAGATGGACCCACCACTGCTGGCCCACTAATCAGGGGCAGGCATCTGTATGACTCTGCCAGTAGCACAAGTATACATTCCAGGCTGTTAGTGCAGGTTTCTTAGCTGCTGATCTACCCAACCAGTGACTAGGCATTTCACCTCCTGCCACAGCAGAACCCACTGGTTATGCCACCATGTAGAATGAATCTACACTCTCTCCCACTGTTGATGTAGATGATCAGAGGGCAATAGGAAGCCCTCCAGGTTGCCCCATGCTAGATGATCACCATCACACTACAGAGAGGTGGGCCTGGAGAGTGCTGGAGACCCAGCAGATGATGGCAAGACAAGTGTACAGTGTGGTGGCTGTTGCCATAGCATATCCATTACCACAGCTCACAATGCATAAAATATGAACATACATAGCCAGAACAAAAAAACAACAACAAAGGGCTAATTACAAAAAGAAAACAGGGACAATAGAGAAACACAAAAACAACGATCACCAAGTGGCAGTACAGTCCTTGGAGGAGTACAATGCTATTAAGTATGCATTGGTAAACAAGAAACAATACAGAGGGCTGACACAAAGGTTCTATACCAGTATGTGCACTACAACAGGCAAGCTTAAATGGCACTTAACCAATCCCCATGTGTAGGCCATGTGTGCAGTCCATAAGATGCCACACTGGAACCACAAATGGGACTGAAGAAGGGTTGACCAACCCCCTTTGCATGAAGTACCTAGCCCATAGAAGCCTACTTTAAGATGTCAGACACAGCCTACAAATGCTCCCCTACAACGCCCAATGGAGAATATGCCAGATAAGTCCAATGTTAATATACATTGGAATACTGTAACTCATAACATACCATGACATAAGACAGCCTCAATTAAGATTCAATCAGCACCATATCAGACACATGCCCATGGTATGCCACATGTAACTGTCACAGGCAGGGGTGGTGGAAAGGCCAGAGTAAGATTAAGGCATGGAAGACTAATTAGGGCACTGTGTATGAGCAGCAGGGATAAGGCCATGGATGTGGCACTGAATGATGCTGATCAATCAGGTCCAAAGTAAATGATGACACCTGGGATGATGGTGGGACACCCACAGTCAACTCAGTTTGCATCACCATTCTACTACTGTTATGCCCTGGTGGTAGAACGGGCAGTAGAATAGATCAACTTGTAGCAACAAAATATGTATTACATAAAACAAACCTATATGCAATCATTAAAATAATTAGTAACAATTCAAATATGAACAATGAAGCAGGTGCTTAACAGATATGCAGCTATAACATCAGTGTCATATACGTACCCCAATGCCTCTACAATCTTGCTTGTCACCTCTGACATATCAGCCAGCTGTCTTCTATTTCACCAGGTGAAGAGAAACTGAACATAAAAAGAAGCAAGCCCATGAACCCCAAGAACTACATATAGCTGAGCAAGAATGCTGATTTGGCGTAGTGGTACATTGCTCTGACTCTAGTGCAATGCCTATGTATAAGCAACCAACAGTAACTACTACTTAATGTAGCACTATGGCTCCATTTCTCTAACTTCATTGTTCCATTGATGCCTCTTGAAGTTGCTGTAATTATGTCAGCATAGCTCATCACAGTGGGTGATGCCCATGGCATTATTCACCACTCTGCCATGGCAGTGTCAGTCATCCACCATGTACTGTGGGCCCTCACATAAGTCTCTCGAAGGCAGTCCTGGTAGTCTCAATATAGGAAGTAAAGAAATGCTTTAATCTCCTTCTTGCAACATGCGGATGCCCACCCAGACTACGACCGTTTAGAAGCCATGGCCACTTCACAGGTTGTATCCAGGAGAAAATTATAACAGATCCTCATTGATGCATATTGTGGGAATCACATGGAGCACACTAGTAAGCAACAGGGCAGCATGACATAGTCCAATGCCACCATATAGTCGCTAGTCACTAACTCTACTGCCAGGGTTGGAGGGGAGACTTGCTGGACAAAAAGTATTTGACCATGAGTATGGGTCCAGCATCAAAGACCACCCTCATCAACATGGAGAAATTCCTATTGTCCCTGTCTAGGAAGACCAAAAGGACCCTAATACCTGGATGTGGGAGTTGAACTGGATGCACCATCCCATATCTCTGCTGGGGATGTACCAGGGTGGTATTTCCTTAAGTCAGTAAACATTTTTAGTGGTATGCCCGTGTTGTCGGCAAAGGAATGCTCAAGCCCAACACCTCCATATCCTCACTACCTTTACATCAGGGATTTTAACACTGATGCATCAGAGGGAAGTAGGGCTGTCACATATTAACAATGTTACACTTGGATATTTATCTGTCTGCTTTCACAGCTGCTATGTAACAGGACATGGTTGATGCCAGTGTTGCATCAGACATTGATGATGGTGGCCTTATACTAGCAAAGTCTGAGGGCACAGCGCCACTGCTGGCAGTGATAGCTATGGAGGTACAATGCCACCTAAGCCCACAGACACAGATATTCTGTCATGTGGAACATGCCCCCCACTTCTCCACAGCCAGTAGAAGGCCAGGTCATGCACAGCTCTCCTACTCAGAGATCACTGTTATGCCTTGACCATGCACCTGCAGTGGTCATTGTCTCCTCCACAGAGCATGGCGACAGGATTCAGGAGAGATGGGTTGGTGGCCATCAATGCCATGGCTCCTGCTCCTTGCCTGACATGCTTGTCAGAATTGATATTACTCAACAGATGTGTGGGGCTATCATCCAGGCACAGGCAGATGCCACTATCCCCATGGCAGAGGTGAGAGGTGTATTGTACAGCCGGTATGACAACGTATATGTCTGTATCATCCACCTAAGTGATATGTTGGACAGGCACATATGTGTACTCACTGTTGCTACAGGTGCTACAAAGTGGTCAGTCTCTAAATGCCAGTTTTGTGGATGCCACTCATCTGCCTCCACAGTGAGTACACACCATATGGCAGGCATGTCAAGGTCATGTATTGTTACCTACTCCACACCACCATATGGTGGTGTACCTGGTGTAACACATGTCCACCCAAGCAGAAGTAGCCTACACAGCAGTCAGGCACATGGTATGACCAGATCATTATGGTCTTGCAGTCTACCTTCATCCTTATGGACAGGTGTTGGTGCCCATGCCATTCAGCACTCATGGCCAGAGGCATTTATGGTCTGTATCATTCCTATCTAAGGTTCCAAAACATACATCTTACACAGACACACACACACACACACACACACACACACACACACACACACACACACACACACACACACTCTCTCTCTCTCTCTCTCTCGCACATATGCATACAGTGAAACCACACTTGCAGGAGCTGTGCCCCATGGAACCATTTTGAGCAAGTATCCACTACTTCCTGACACCTACAACCCCAGGAAGCAACACCCCTCTCTACTCTATACCCAGGTTCTTCCAATCTTCTGCCCATGTAGGTTCAGTAGGTTCACTGGGGATTACTAGGCTAACAACCTCAGTGGGCCTTTTTAAGACTGGCCATGCTTCCTAAATGTATCTGACAAGTTTTGATACCCTAGGGTTATTTTAAAGGGTATGTTTAGGCTTGGGCATAGGTGGTCAAGCATTTACAGGCTGCCTCTGTCTACCGGAAACATAGGTGCCATATATTTTGCTAGTGTAAGTAAATCACATGCTCCTTTCCACATTCTTTGTTCCCCTTCAAACTAGTGTGCCTGTTACTGATCCCTGTCATTCTGCCCCTTCTCAACTGTATGTATAATGACAACTTTGCCCTGACCTCACTGTTGTGTTCTAAGGATAGGTGATATCTGATGTGCTGTCTGACCAGTCAATGCACTGTATGGCACAGCTTGGGTGTACTATTGCATGAACTGGTTTTAATCTTTGTTTTGTCTATTGTAGCCCATAATAGTGGCCAGATGCTGCCTCTTTGCAAATGCCACAGCTTATTGCACCTGCCTTTGTCTCATATGATCTTGCCCTGCAGCAAGTTCTTCTGACAACTCCTTAACTGGCACCTCCTCTGCCCATAGCTCCATTTTGTCTGATACTCTGATGTCATTCCCCTGCTCTTGCTGTTTGCTTACCACCACGGTATACAAAATTGCATCAATAGCAAATATCTTGCTGCAGGTCTTGGGAGCATATTGCAGTGTACCACAAGAGGAATCTAGACAGCAGAGGTAGGTCTTCCTCAATTAAAACACACACTAGAGGATGTAGGGGTAATGGATCCGTAACATCTCATCCATTCTCTGTGGGCTGTGTATTGCTGTCATAAGTCATAGCTTCATAGCATGACCAGAAGTTATCCCATACAAATTGATGATAGAGGTCAGACATGTGCCAGATGTGAGAATCATGGGAACTGCCTAGATGACACATGGGTACAACGTATATTATACCCTGTGCTTTGCATACCAACTAACAGCTGATGGAATGAAAGCCCTTCCAGTTGATGTATCACTGTCCATGTGGACCAAGCAGGGCTTGACAACAAAGTGGGTGCAATTAATGTCTCATAGCACATCAAGGAAATGGGCTATTTCATAGAATGCCTACACAGTGTTTTCTCTCATCTGTGGTCCTTAGGAACTACATATGGCCCTCAACATGCCGCTGCACAACATCAAGGAATGGGTGTAGTATTCTTGAGGTGGATGCCTGTGATATATTCACTGTGCCCTCTGATGGTCTCTGAAAGATCCCTGTGCTCAAACTATCTAGCAGCCATAGTTGATTGTGCAATTTTATATATTTCTGAATCACTTCACCCTATTTACAATTATTCACATTTGCAATTGGGCTCATTACTATAATGCTAGTCATTTCCATATAATTATAGAGTCACTGGCAAATGATGGTGTTTGCACAATTTTACCTCATAGCAAGGTGGTGCTACCTGTGTCTCTGAATCTCCTCCCATGTGCTGCCGCTTGCTATGTGGTTTTACCTAATGCATTGTGATATTCATATCTGAATTCCAGTCATTATTTTTTCTAAAGTTTGCATGACATGTTAGCATGGATACATATTTAAATCCTGTATATAAACACACATAGTTGAAAAATGTATGATTACATCTGCTTTAGTCTTAGCCTTTGGGGAAAAAAGAATGTGCTAAAAAACTATGAAAGAACAATAAACAAATGATTCATATAAAATAAGTGATAGACAAAAAATTACCATCCATTTGTATTAGTAGCTCTGACTTGACTCGGCGACTTGCTTCATGTTCATCAGAGCTGCCTCTGCGACTGCATATAGAATCGATTTCATCAATAAATATTGTTGTTGGAGCGTAAAAACGAGCCTTTAGATGCATGCAAAAGACACACAAAAAAGTCTGCTATAAGCAGCTCAACACTACACACATGAAAAGTGTGACTGAATACAAGCATATTTTTGTAACTGTGATGCAAGATTCTACAGCACTGTACCACTACTACAAACCAAAACCTAAAACCTTAATGTAACACACATTGGTTAACAGTATGACACTGTGTCTAAACTAATGAGAGAATACTGACTAAATTAACATCCTATGCACTTGGGACCAAGTCCCACAACCTTCTTTTCCCTATAACTAGGGACATTTCACTTAATGCTACAAACTCCACATTCATTCCTGAAATACACAATCATAATTATTCAAAATGGAATATACCTAAGTATAGTAATTAAAAGAAGAAATGCAAATAAATACTGACTCACCTAGCAAAGGAGCCAGACAGAATCCATCCTGACAAAGGAAGTGGTGGGGACATTAAAAATACAAATCTTTGCAGTGGTATGCAGTATTTCCTTGTGCCTTCAGAAAAAATAATTCAAATAAGCACAGGGCAGAATTTAACTACAAGAGGCTACCACTTTAGAGGGCTGAGCAAAGCCAGATTTTTCAGGCTTCTGCCATTAAAGAAAGCAGCAGATATAAACACACCATAGAACAAAGGACAAAAAAATCTAGTTGTATCACTACAATCAGCTAAAAGCTTTACTGAAGTCTAACCACCTGTGGCATAAATGTGCAAATAACAGTTGTACTGATTCATGGGAGAATGCATTGCGACTTGAGCTTCATACTCTAGAAACAAGACAGTAAATGCCTAATAGTCTCTGTCTCTCTCTCTGTGCTTGTGTGTGTGATTTACATTTTTTATGAAAAAAGCAATTATATTTATCTCATAATAGTACAGCTTTCTGCATGTTTTATTGAAAGACTACTACAAACATCACTTCAGCCTGTCACATTTTTCTCTGAAAACTACATTTGGCTTTAGCACCATTCAACTTTTCTACATTTCTTCCTTATCTGCAGAACCAAACAAGTTTTCTTCCTCAAGACATGAAGCTTGAAGATAAAACAGGAGTTTGTTAATAAAAACAAAATGTCAGGCCTTAGTGCACTGAAGCATCATGGTCTTCAGGATGATGTGGGGAGAGGGTCAGATCTAAATAAATATGACCTCATTGTTGACATGCCATTGAGTGCATAACCCTATGATAGTCTTCCCTGTTCGCTATTGCTTTCACTTGGGAATACCCAGGATTGGGGAAGCAAATGGGTACGGCTGATAGAATGCCTTGATGGTTGGTTGGCACAGCAGGGAAAAAGCACACAAGAAAACATTTTACCCCAAGATCTTGGCATGTACTTAAGACAGTGTATTCCTTCTTTGCATGTGTAACTTTTTGTGAAGGTTTAAACTGCCTCTGTGGATTCCTTTGTACCTATGTGTGAGGCAGGGTACCCCATTCGTGTGCAATTGTGCCCTTCAGGCTAGACAAAGGTCACTCATTTTGTTCATTTACTCAGCAATATTGCACTCCTGATTTGTTACCAAAGTGTCATATCTTCAAGAAAGGCACAGAGTAATTTATACTTTATCATAACATTTCTCAACATTTCAAAACAACTTTGCACCCATTCACACACTTAAGTGCTTATTTCTGCAATTAAATCACTCATACTGCCCTCTCCTTTTTATGTTCTATAAGCAATTTTCCTGGATGTATCAGGAATAAGTTTAAAGACTGAGATGGTCAAATGTAAAATTTAAATAGGCTACCCGGTCATCAACATTTTACTTGAATAAAGCAAAGCTCTGCCTAAAAACAGTGGCTTTAAATACCTTACCCATTGTCCTTGGTCAATTTGGTGCTGACTGCACATACATTCAAATACTCAAAATGATCAAAGTCATTCTCCTTTTAACACTAAGGAATAAGTAAGTTATGTACTTATCCTTTTCTTCCAAGTCCATCCAATATGACAGGCGGGTACCAAGCCACTCCTTGGAACTGATCTAGCCACAATCTAGACTAGTGCTCTAGTGTATCGAGTTTCTACAAAAAACATAGCCACAACCCCCCAAGAGCCTTCCCTTTTTATTGTGCTTGCTACCAAGTTGCCACCAGTACCAGGATAACAACAATAAAGGATTTAATAAACAACTGAGACATGACAAACTGGATGGGGGAAGGAGGGAAGGATGTTGTATAGAACAGACTTGGATGAAGAGGATCCAGTGTTATGGTAAGCACACAAGTTCTGCATCCTATTTCATTTGTCTGTCTAATCTGACAGTTGGGCAGAATTCCAAGCTACTTGAGCTTTTCGGTGGTATCATGACAGGATACCTCTGAGGACAGAACAGCTGGAGCTCTTGTTTTATAAATAATGCCCAGTGTATAATGTTTGGCAAAGGTGTGTAGTGTACACGATGTGGCTGCTGCACAGATATAATTTATGGAAGAATTCCTGCAAAAAAGCCATAAGAGTTGCCACAGATCTTGTGGAAAAGGCCTTAAGTTTCTGAATTTAGGGTCCTGTTGTTCATAGACCAAACAAAGGAGATACAGTCTGATAGCAATCTGGAGAGTGTCTGCTTAGAAACTTGGGAGGTCAGCTTTCTAGAAGCAAAGAAGACAACCAACTGGATGTCCTTTCTGAAGGATTTGATTCTGTGTGGATATTATCAGAGTTACATGTGGACATCTAAGGTGAGTAGTTGCTACTCTTCTTTGAATAATTTGGAAAGAACAGTAGAATATTAACAGACTCCACCTTTATGAAAAAAACAAATATGGTGGAATAACAATTAAAGCATGTAGTTAATAAAGTCATCTAGCTGATGTAACAGCCACTAGGAAAGAGAGTTTTCCAAGTTAAATATTTAAAGTCTGTGGATGAAGCTGACTGGAACTGAGGCTTTGTTACTGCCTCAAGGACTACATTTAAATCCAAAGGTGGAGCACAGTCCTTAATGGGATAGCAGAGAAGAAAATTCCTTTGAGGAAGGCCTTGCAGAACTTATGAGAAGCCAAAGAACTGTTTTGGTGTACAGGGTGGTAATTTGAAATGGCTGTTAGCTTAACTTTGATGGTGGAGTAGATGGAACCTGCTTCAAATAGAGGAGAGTAAAGAGAAACAGTAAAACAACTGTAATAGAAGTGTTGTAAGGGTCAAGACCCTGACTGTTAGCCCAGATAAAAAACATTTATTCCCATTTACTTTTTTTTTTTTTATTTTGTTGAAAGCACTCCTTCTGGGAAGCTGATAAAATGCAAATTACACTTCCAAAGAAGGAAGCATGTTTTTCCATTGGGAAATTGGAAAAACTAAGCAGTAACACTGAGTTTATGAAGGTCCAGGTGTGTTTGACCAGAGGGGTGTGAAAGGAGATCTGGTTGTGGATCTTCGAGCCAAGGGGGCATTTTTAAATGAAGTCTGAACAGGGTGAACAAAATCTGTCAGGGCCAGATATATTATATATATAATAATTATTTATACACACATACACACACACACACACACACACACACACACACACACACACACACACACACACACACACACACACACACACACACACAAACACAAACACACACACACACACACACAACACACACACACACACACACACACACACACACACTGGTCTACCTCAGAACATCGATGTATCAAAATATCGTCTGTCACTTAATCAAGATCAGAACGATGAAGCTCCACTATCTTGAATGGCCAAAACATCAACCAGCTATAACATCAAACAGTGGGGCAGCAGATGTTTTATGAGATAACGATACAGCAGGGAATGTAGTTGTGATCTTTCTCACATGTAGTGAGATCTAAGAATTGTATAATTGTTTATATATTATAACGTGCAGGAGATGTGTTTTTTAATGTTGTTAGTTTTTGATGTTGTGGAGCTTCAATGTTTCAGTCTTGATTATGTGACAGTTGATGTTTCGGTAAGTCAACTTTGTCACATTGATCACATGAACATATACACACACATGCACGTACGTACGCACGCACGCATGCAGGCACACACGCAAAAGCTGTAAAAAAAAATTGAGAGCAATGAAACATATCAAACTGTGACATTAAAATTTCAGTTAAACTTTATATGTTGTGCACATGACAATCCTCCTTTCAGAGTTTTTAGAGAAGTTTAAAAGATTTAAAGCTGGATGCTTGGACACAAAATGGGCCTAAGGCTGCTATTAAGTCCTTAAGGATTTTGGTGCATCTCAATGATATGGCACACTGCCCCATTCTGAACAAAAAGTTTTAGTCATGTGCATTTTACAGTTACAGTTGTCTGGAGAACTGTATATGTGTATAGTATAGTTTGAAACCCCTGCACATTCTAGTGGCCTTGTAAGCCTCGTATTGGAGTCTATCTTTGGAGGACTGTAGCTCTGAAACAATCTGACATTTTTTGTAGTAAAATGTTTTTTGACAACAAATCTATTTATTCAGCTATAAACTGCAGTTAGATTACACTTTTAGCTGCTCAATTGTGGAACTGCTGCATGTTGAATTTCAGAAGGCCAAATAAAATTTTCCAGTAATGCTTTCTCTTTTTTCTTTTCTTTTTCTGTACTAATATTTAAATGTTATAAAATGTCATGTCTACAGACAAATGAATAGCGGTTTTAGCTCTTATGTTAAAAAAGCAAATTATGTTTATAACTTTGTGTATTATGTATTCACCCTTTCAAGAAAAAGTAAAACTGTGCTGGTTTGCTGTGAAATTAATTTAACGGCACCTGCCTTAGAGATGCTGTGAAATTATAATAATACAGTAACAGCCTGAAAGCCAAAACATGGTTTGCATTTTACTGTTTTCCTAAAATAGAACAAACAGCAGTTTCAGCTCCAATCATACGCATACTATCCTAGCGTAATGTGCCCTTTCTGACATGGTGCATCTCTACTAACTATAAAAAAGTCTCATAAAGTTTTCAAAACAATGAAAGCTGTGATGATCATTTTCTCTTTAGAGTTATAAATGCGTGCGCGCACACACACACGCACACACACACACGCACACACGCACACACACACGCACACACGCACACAACTGCTCCTGCCAAGCCAGATCAATGGCTGTCAAAATTTGGTCAAGTAAAAGAAGTGGTCAGATACGTTCAAATACAGTAAACTTTAACCCCACCCCAAAAGATTTCTAAAAATATTTGATTCTGATGAAAGTGAAAGTGAAAGGAATAATGGCCACAATAATGTAGTTCATCTTAATGCTCTGAGACACCTTGGGACACCTACAAAGCCCCCCATGACAAGGTCTATCAGTGATCATTTAACAATCTTCATGCAATTATCCTTTGCTTTGATATACAGCTTACCTCCTCCCCAGATGCAGACACTATGTACACCTTTGTCTGACTGTGATGAAAGTAAAAGAAATGCTCACGGCAATGGATTTCACCTTGTTTCTATCAGACTTGCACACTCCCCTAATAAGTTACTAAAATTATTATTTAACACTGGTCATGTAACTGCCTTTTGCTTTCACACAAAGTCTGCTTCATTACATCTATAGATGGTCTAGTTTTTCCACACACCTTTAACCTTCTCTTTGCCCTTACTATAAGGTAAAACTAGGGTTCTCTCAAAATTTCTTTGATCCATAGAATTGAAGTTATTTACAGCATTGTCACTTGCTATTTCTTTATGAAGCCCAAGCCCAAGCAGGGGTTTATATTTAACCCCCCAACCTTTGATAATTGCTGTCTTTATCCTTCTTATTAAGAGTTGTGGATACTCCTTCTCTAAAAACATCTTCTCGAAAATACCAGCCTCTTTCATCTGTCTTTGTTTGATGTCATCCTGGCTATTCTAATGTACAAATTATTTAGGGAATTACCATGTTTTGTATATAAAACTCTGGCTAAATTCAAAGAAATTTTGAAAAGACCAGTGAGACAGAATAATCATTTAGTCCAACTTTCTTGTAAGACAAGTACCAAGAAAAATGGTAGATGTGGGCAATGTCGATATATATTGGAAGACAGTGAAATTCAGATGGAAAACACAACCAACCAGAAAATGGTTCTTATACATGGCAGCTGCAATAGCAGTGGTTTCATTTATATAGCGAGATGTGAATCCTGTCTTGCATTTTATATTGGCAAAACTGAAAAGCTGTTTAAAAAGTGAATTTATGAACATTGCTACACCATACAAAAATGTAATCTTAATACTGCATTATATGAATGCTCCATTAATTCTAATCATTTTAGTCATTTTAACTTTAGTATTTTGAAAATCATACCTCAAAATTCCAGGGGTGGAGTGTGGGAAACTGAAATAGAATATAGGGAGATTTACTGGCAACTTCAATTGAATGCCATGGCTCTCCCTTGTATTAATGATATGATTTAATTACCCCTATTTTGAAATTAAGAGCAGCAAAGTTATGATGTAAAGCTTTTGATTTTTTAACAATGTCATTATATTTTTATTGACCCTATTTTTTAAGACATGATTTTAACACAATTTTGTGGCAATTCTATGGTGAATTAACAATTATTCAATTTATTAGTTTATGGTCTTTAACCATGATATTAACCTTTTAAGATTTTAACTTCAACAGTTCCCATGGAGTTAATGTCCCTTCTAGTTATTATGTATGTATTGTATTTATTATTGTGGTACTGCCTGATTAATTACGACTGATATTAGATTGGTTTGTTTCAATCATGTGACTGGTTTTAATTTATTTTAATATGTAGAAGCAATAAGATAGTTACTGTTCTGATGAAGTACTGTTGGTAATGAGGATGAAAGTGCATGAATTCTAATTTTATTGTCCTCAACTTTTGTTTGTACAACATTTGATTTATTGAAGCTTGCAGTTTAGCAATAGACCACTCAATTTTGTGGATTATTCCTGTGTGGTGATTTTCGTACCTTGTTGGGTTTCCTATGAAGGTGAATTAGTTAATGGTTACAGAAACACATTTCAAATTGTTGCTCTCAGACACATACACTATACCTGCTCCACAAACCACATCAAGGATCATTTAACAGAGGCCATGCAGATGCCATTTGCTTTCACACATAGTCTTTGCCCACAAGCCACCACCTTCTGTGTACTCCTCTGATGTTTGACTACATTTATACTTATTACTCTCAGATGAATATATACTCCCCCCATGAGAGACACATCAATGACCATTTAACAGTGATCATGTAAATTTGTTTTCACATAAAGACTTACCCTAAAAGAAGCAGTGGCTATAGTAATGTATTTTATTTAACTTGAGGATCTCACTCACAGCTCCACCTCAAACCAAACGCCTAATTAAAAAAAATAATAATAATAAGATCACTGCTGGGGGCAGTGTGTACTTCTAGTGTCCTGTCTGTATTTACTGCATGTATGTATTTAATTATCTATTTGCTTTTGTTTACTAGGAAGGTTGGGCTGGACAAAACATTATCTCTTTTCAGTGGACACCCAGAGTTCCAGAAAAATACAGTATAAATTACAAACAATTTCATAAAAATTGTAATTTTCACAAAAATAAATTTCACATAAATTATACATGAAAATGTAAACAGGACACTTAGATATAGGAAAACGCAGAAGATTACATTAATGTATGCCTTATAATCAATACTTATAAGTACACAGTAAAGCAGAGACAATGCACCATTATTTTATTGGAAGTAGAAACAGGATGAGAGTACAGCTGCAGCTTGAGAATCTTGTTACTTAACCACACTGAATTTGTCTGCCATTGATGTTTCTGAGTGGAGTAAGTGTTCATGACCTGACCAGGCAACTATCTCTCAATAGCCATTAGCTCTCCGTTTAATTTCTCCCAATCCTTTGGGTTTCTAATACCATGATGGGAATAGACCCCATTCCTAAGTCGGGGTATAATTAAAATTCATGAAATTAATATTGTTTCAATCTTTGATGTTAGCCAAAAGTGCTCTTTGCAACACCCCTGATGTGCCCAGAATTTACTCATTCTGCAATTCATATGCATGTATTGGTAGCATGAGACGGTCTGCGTATATGACTGTAGATTCTTTTTATTAGACCCATTGCTCCCACTACGATTGGAACTGTCTGGGCATCTTTCTTACACATTGCTCTCATTTCCGCTTGCAAATCTTGATATTTTCTTACCTTGAGTCTCTCTGTATGTGATACACTGTAATCACTTGGTGTAGTAATTCCAATGATAAATGCTACTTTTCTCTTTTTTCATGAATTACTATATCTGAATTGTTGGTAATGGGTGATCTCATTTCATGTACATGTGTTCATTCTCTAAAATGCTTTGTGGTTCTCATTTCCAGTACTTCTCAGCCACTTCTATATTGTAGTGTTAGCACAATCCCCAATGCAACAATCTTGCCATATTATTGTGCCTTTGAGTGTACAGGCCTGCTGCCATGAATGTATCACACCCAGCAACAAGCTGTATGACTGTTTCCAGTTCCTTTTTACAAAACCTCCATTTGTCTGTTTCTCCCATATGTTTAATGGACTTTGTAAACCAACATGTATGTTGTCTGCTATCTTGAACTGCCATTATTAACCTTTAATCCTTTGGTTTCAACTAACTTCTCCATAACTATTCCTGCATCAAATCTTGATCAACATGAGGTTGCACTAGATCTCTACACTTGCTCCTATATTTATGGCCTTTCCACATTTCTTTCCTTCTCATCTAATCCTTCTTGTTATATTCTTTATTTTGTATTTTGGCCGATTCAGTTGTGGTCTGATTTTTGTCTACTTCTGTTAGATTTCCATTCCCGCTTGTCACCTGAATGCTTCTGCTAAACTAATTAGAGAGATCATGGTAGACTTCCTCTCCTCATGTTGTAAAACTTTCACTATGTTTGGATCTGATGGGATCAGTAGATATGTATTCAGTCCTACAACTGAAGATCTATACATGTAATCAATTTCAAGGAGGCCCATATCTCATTCAGACTGTGGAATATATAAACTTGATTTACACTGATTTTTATATATCATTTGATAAGTGTGAAATATTGTTCTTTTTTTCTGTTGAACTGATCTAGTACCCTTTGGGACCAGGCAATCACATCAAAACTATAAGTTAAAACATTAACAGCAAATTGGTTTATAGATTGTACTTTATTCCTAGATGTCAAGGCTGTTTTCATAGGTTCATAGGTAGGTACTAGGCTATCGGCCCTGGGGTCTATATAAGCCTAGCCAAAAAGGTTCCCTGGCTTTTGCCACCCAAGAAAATTATTTACCTGTGCCCCTGTCAAGCAGTGCCACTGAAGTGGCCCCTGGGGTGAATTTTCTATTTCCCATCCAGTAGTCAAGATTTTTCTTAAAGAGGGCCAATGAGGAGCTTTGCTTGACATGAACGGGTAGTTTATTCCAGAGTATGGGAAGTCTCTGGGACAGGAATCTATCCCTCTAGTATGTTCTGTTTATTGTGGTGACAAGGTTTAGGTCCCTGGAGCGTGTGGTTCGGAGAGATTGGGATTTCTTTAAGTGTAGCATGTCCAACAGCTCTGGGTGTGACATAGCTTTGTATGTTAGGCAGAGATCGCCTCTGAGTAGGCGATATGCAACGGAGTAGAGCTGGAGTTTTTTGAGATGGTCTGCGTATGGCATCTGTTTGAGGCCAGTAATCCTCTTAGTGAGGTATTTCTGTGGCCTTTCCAATTGTTGTAGGTGTCTTGTGAGATGCATGCCAAATTGGGCATTGTACTCTATAATGGGTCTGATGAGGGATGAGTAGAGAGGAACAATGACCTCCTTTTTTCTAGAGGAAACCCTTTTGTGATGAGGCGTGCCACATAGAAGGATTTCCTGACTACTGTGACGATGTGGTTATCAAAGGAGAGACTACTGTCCATCTGTGTCCTGAGGTCTCTTATCACACTTTCAGTGTTTAGTGAGCTACCGCCTATGTGGTAGTTCATGGGTACCGAGTTTTTCCCAAAGGGGATGACAATGCACATCTTAGCATTGAGCTTGAGGCCATGACTTTGACACCAAGCATCTGTCTCTGTGAGGCCCTTCTGTAGAATGTCTGCATCATTAGGTGATTTTATTATGGCTCCCAGTTTGCAGTCATCTGCAAACTTTGTTAGCCAAAGTCCTTCTGTGTTGGCCTGCACTTCAGAGAAGTGGATGCCGAACAGGAGAGGACCTAGGACCAAACCCTGTGGTACTCCACTCATCACTGGTCTGAAGTTGGACTTGGAGTCGGCTACTTTTACTGTGTGGATTCTGTCAGTGAGCCAGTTGGCCACCCATCTTGTGACATAGGGATTTATGCCCAGTTTAGTGAGTTTATCTATAATTCCAGAGGGGGACAGTATCAAAAACCTTGGTGAGGTCAAGATAGGCTGTGTGCACTACCTTGCCCTCATCTACGGCTCTAGTGACTGCTTCAAAGAAGTCAATCAAGTTTAGTAGACATGATCTACCTTTTACAAAGCCAAACTGAGTGGGGTCCAGGGTCAGAAGGTTACCTATGTCTTTGTTTATAAGCTCCAAGATGATATGCTCCATGGCCTTGCAGACCAGGCTCATCAGGCTAATGGGGCAGTAGTTTCTGGGGTCCATGGTGGCATCCCCTTTACGGAGTGGGATAACCGTCGCTGTGTGTCATTCAGTAGCCACATAGCCTGAGGTGAGGCTATAATTGAATATGGTACATAGATGGGGTGCCAGTTTGTTCTGTAGTTCGTGCAGTATGCAGCCTGAGATGTTGTCTGGTCCCACTGATGCTGTGTTCTTGGCTTTGGAGAGTGCAGTCTTTACTTGTTCATCTGTGATTACAGGGGCTTTGCATTCTTCCAGTATTAAGATGGGGCCTTTGGAGGGTGAGAGGGGGATAAAGTTAGCAGTGAACCTATCTGCCAGGATGTTGGCAATATCGGTTGGTTCTGAATATTTAGTGCCATTGTGCTGTAGCTCAGAGCAGATCTGAGTGTTGCCATTGAGATTCTTGACATAGGTGTAGAATGCTTTGTGGTTGTCTTTGGAATCAGTAGCGATTTTATTTTCATAACTGGCTTTGGAGCATTTTATGAGGGATCTCAGCTTCTTGCTGAGGCTGACCAGGGAGTTCCTCCAATCTTGGGATTTTACTCTGTTTTGCAACAGCTTCTTCCTTCTGTTGTAGAGTTTGTTTATGGCAGGGGACCACCAGATTGGCTTCCTTTTTTGGAGGATAGCATCTTGGTTCTGTTGGGTATGGCACAATCCATGCACTCGTGTATGTGCTTTTACAATGCATTTGTGTAAGATTCAGCAGTCGTACTTCTATTTATCGTCTGCATGGGTGTCATGAAATTTGCCACTTCTGTCTTAAGAAGCATGAAATTGGCTTTGGAGTAGTTTTTGACGGTGGTTTCCTTAATGGGGGTGGGGGGATAGGGATGTCTAGGATGATTAGCTTGTGGTCGGATCTGACCAGTGAGGATTTGGCTGGCCACTAGCGTGGGACACCGGTTACCCATACTGGTAATGACCAGGTCCAGGATATTGCTGCCCCTGGTGAGGGTGTGGACAAGCTGATCCAAGGCACTGGAATTTATGAATTCCAGAAAATGTTGAGCCAATGAGTTGGTACATGAGTAGGTTTCCCAGTTGATGGTGGTCACCCATAATTAAGGTATTGGGTTGCACATTAATATTTTCCAGTATCTTAAGAAATGAAGAGTGGGAATCCTGGGGTATGGTGGGGGATCTGCAACAAGCTACAACCTGGATTGCAGTCTTGCCCAGTGTTAGTTGCACTTGGATAATTTTGGATGCATTATGTTGAGCAACTAGCCTGGAGGTGTGGAAATCCTTAATGAATATGGACACGCTTTCAATATTAGTTTTAGTCTTCTGAGGTATTCCTTACCGATGCTTATTCGCATTTGTTCATGTTTTATTGTTGCTCCTTCATCAATTCCCAAATATTTATACACTCCTTGCTCAAGTTCCTTTATATAATATTTCTGTCCTAGATTAACATTTTCTTGGTACTGCAACTTTCCTGCTTTAAACATTGTGTTTGCACATTTATGAAGACCAAATGTCATTCTTACAACATAAACTCCTCATCTGATGAACTATACAGTTTTAAGTCACCCACAAAAAGTAGATGAAACATTTTTAAGCAATTTTGTTTTCTGGGAGTAATACTATAACCATTACCTAATATATTAAGTACACAGCTTAATGGGTTAACGGCAAGATGAAACAGTGGTGATAAAGAATCACATTGGAATGTCCCCCTTTGAACTTTTATCTTTGGGATAATATTTTTCCCTTTGTCATGGCTTAATTGCAAAGCTTTATTTAGCAACAAATGATCCATTGTTCATATGACTCTCTTTTATTTATCCTTTTGTTTTATTGCCCCAATTGATTTCTTCTGTATGACTATAAACTCTGCTGCATCAATTCCAGTATATTGTTTGTACATCATCAGAAGGCAAGTTATTGTTCATTAGTTTTTAGGATAGCTTACAGGTTTACTATTAAGGAGGAGTATCATTTTTTCCTGTTGTTAACCACGTTGGCTGTTAGAGATGGGCATATAAAAGTAGATGTCCTTCTATTCCCATGTTGCAGTATTCTTACTGTGAGATTCTCCGCCTCAGGCAACCCGGACGTCGGCTCCTATACAGAAGCTTAAGCCTGGTTGCTGTTGGTGTGTGGGAGGTCACATGCAGGACCAGGTGTCTTAAATGTGACGTCTGCACGCACAGACCTCAGAACTTTTCTGCTGCAGTTAAACATCAGACCTCAGAACTTTTCTGCTGCAGTTAAACATCAGATCAATGGCATTGCTACTCTACTATCAAGATGTCTAAAGCTAAGTACCCTGTTGGAGAATTCTTAAAATTTATTATCGCTTGAGCTTGGTTTGCTTGTTTGTTCTTAGCCAATGTCTGCTAAGAAGGGTAAATGCCGATGCAGACGTCAAATTCTGCATAAGGACACGCATGACCATTGCGTATTCTGTTTAGGCCGGGAACACGACCATACCACCTGTGCCATTTCCCAATCCTTCATCCCTAAAATGCTTAGAAGCAGCCCGGCAGCCCTTAATCTATATTTGGAAAATCAGAGGCTTAAAAAGTTACCGCTTGGTATGGATCCTGAATTGGCCACCCTGGTGGAACCACCATGAAAAAAGGCCAAACTTCCATGGCCTACTACCTTTGCCCCTCCGTTGTCAGATGCCCTGCCAACCACCGATATAGGGGTTGAGGGACGTCCGCTACAGCCATCTACTTCATCGGCTCCTCTTGAGGAAGTCACTTCTGAAGTACCAGTCAGCACGTCCGTGGAGGTTACTCAGACGTCGGTGTCTACTGAAGTCGAGGGGGAACCAGGCTCCACTGGACGCCCGTCTGGGATACAGGAATCCAAATCCTCTTCCTTAGCTCAGGCCTCTAAAACTAGGCCTTCTCCCAAAACTACCCCTTTAAAAAGAAAGCAAAAAAGCAAACAACTTTCTCCCTCTTCTGAAGGACTACCTGACTGGCAATCTTTTACACGCCGATGCAGGCCTTCATGGACCTTTGGCCCTTGGCCTTCTCACCCTCCACTATCCCAGTGCTTAGCCCAAGACCTGACTCAGCTACTTCTATTCCTCTTCCCACTTCACAGAAGAAGAAGAAGAGGAAGTTTTTTCCTCATCATCAGATGAGTCTATTTCTTACTCATCACAAACAGCTTCTCCCCTGGAGTACTATTCCCCAGATAAGGAATCCATAGAAGGGAACTCTCCTCCAGAAGACATCACGTTTGGAGAGGCCATTACTAAAATGAAAGAATATTTCAAATGGGATACTTCCCAAATGACTGAAACTCAAAAAAGATATTTTGAGCAGCTGCAAGTTGAATCTCCTTCACCATCTGCCATCCCCCCAGTTATACCTGCATACCTAGATACATTTGCATCAGCACCTAAAAATTCTGACTCAGCCACCTGCTCCTAAGAGACCTGATCATTTCTGTAAGGTGCGTGATGACCACAAATGTCTTGTGAAACCCCTCTTGGCGGACCCTGCAGTGATAGCTGTGGCCCCTGACAAGCAGTCAAGACTGATCTCATCCTCGTCCCTTCTGCCTACTGACAAGGATACCAAGAATATGGACAGGCTGGCCAAGAAGGTTTATACCTCTTTCATCCTAGTCTTCAGAGCCATTAACTACCAAATCCATATGATTAAGTATGCCTTGGACTTGGTATCCCAAGCATCTACACTTCTGTCTTCCATGCCTAACTCTCCCAACAAGACAGACGTAGCATCAAAACTGACCCTGGCATCCCAGGTGGCGAGCACTCAATTAGATGCAGTTATGATGCAGCAAAGGCCTCTGCTAGATCTGCTGCATCTGCATCTGTGCTTTGCAGATATTCATGGCTTTGGCTACAACCACTGCCTGAAGATTTCAAATCTAAAATTCTGGATTTCCCATTAGACCACAACCTCTTGTTTGGAAAAAAGTCTGCTGAACTGTTTAAGAACCTTCAGGAGAAGTACAAGGAGCTACAAGACATTAAGTACCTTCTGGTATCTCCTATACCAAAATACTACATAAACTATCCAGCTAAGACCTCCTATGTCCAAATAACCCTGTCCACTGCTACTCCTTCTTCTTCCAGGCATAGGAAAGGAACCAGGAGGCAAACCTCTTCCAGGCCCACCTCTTCTCAGCCTACCCACAGACAGCCCTTTCAAGACAGAAATGGTACCAACAATGAGTGCCTGCCTTGCCCATCTCCCCCCACTGCCTGCCCTTTTGGAGAACAATCACCTTAGATCGCTGGGTTCTGGCAACAGCAGAAAAGGGATATTTCCTATCTTGGAAAAAAGGCCCACACCACTGGACATTCCACCCCCCCTCCAAAAAAACAACTACATCTTATTCCTCACATTATACAGGATCTACTGGCCCATGGAACCGTAGAACCTGTTCCCTCAGGACAAGAAGGAAAAGGTTTCTACTCAAGGCTATTCCTAGCACCAAAAAAGGATGCACCATGGAGGCCAATCCTGGGTTTGTCTTTTCTAAACCTCTTCCTAAAAGTCCCTTCCTTCAGAATGCTATCCCTTCAGACCCTCCTTCCGCTACTGTCACCCCAAGTGTTCATGGCGACTCTACACCTGAAGGAGGCCTACCTCCCCATCCCTATGCAGCCCACTCGCAGAAAGTACTTATGTTTTGCTGGGCCCTGTTCTCACTTTCAATTTACTGCATTGCCCTTTGGTTTATCCACAACATCCAGGGTCTTCATCAAATGCCTAGCTCCCACCATAGCCTACTGCAGGACCAAGGGCATTCAAATCTACCCCTACCTAGACGATATTTGCATTCTTGCAGAGAAAGAAAACACCCTAAAAAAATCTGCAGTTTTCCATGTCTCTACTACAAGGGTTGGGGTTCACCCTCAATCTCCCCAAATCATCCCTTGCACCAGAACAGAACAAAATCTTCCTGGGATGCAGGATCCGAACAGACCTGATGAAGGCATTCCTTCCTCAGGACAAGGCAATTTCCCTAACAGACCGTTTCCAGGATCTTATCCAGACCCAACTGTCAGTAAGACAATTCATGAGACTTCTGGGTCTTATGGCAGCCACTATTCCTATGCTACCACTAGCCAGGATACACATGAGGAAGCTACAAAGGTATCTAAAGAATGTGTGGTCCAAACACAGCCACCCTCTAGAGTTCCAGATCCCCTTCCTACCTTGTCTAAAGGCAGAGTTACAGTGGTGGATTTAACAAGTTCACATGAACCTAGGCCTTCTCCTACTGCCAACACTAGTTCAACATATGCACACAGATGCCTCAGATCTGGGCTAGGGTGCAAGAATGCTGGCAGGCACCCCTCCTGAAAAAAACACATCAACATAAGGGAGATGACTGCAGTTCATTTAGCCTTGAAAGCTTTTCTTCCTCTACTTCAGCCAAGCCCCCTTCAAATATTCACAGACAACACCACGGCCATGTGATACATCAACAAACAGAGGGGGACCAAGTCTCACCTCCTCTGCAGGCTGGCAATGCAGATTTGGGACCCAGTTTCACAAAACAACATCTCTGCAGGCAGTCTACATTCCATCCTAGGACAACCACCAAGCTGATGCTCTCAGCAGATCATTCCCTCTGCATCATGAATGGATGTTGCACAGAGAAGTTTTTCTAGACATTGTCCACCAGTGGGGCACACCTCAAATAGACTTATTTGCCTCCCCCCAGAACAGACATCTGAGAAAATGATGTACCAAGAACCATCCTGACTAGCCTGGAGAGTGGATGCCTTCACCATCTAATGGAAGGGATGATTTCTGTATGCCTTTCCTCCCTTTCCTCTCATTTAAATCAGGAAGGACAATCCAAAAATCTTGCTGGTGACTCCCTATTGGCCAAGGCAGTAATGGCTTCCCCTTCTACTATCCCTTTCCAAGGGCAATCACCACAAGTTACCCCACAAGGTGGACCTACTCACACAGCAGAAGGGAACTCTTATCTACCCTCATCCGGAGATGCTGTGTCTAACACTCTGGGTGATAAACTTTGAATGTTCTTCGGACACCACTACTCTGAGGATGTGCTTTCTGTCCTGATGGAGGCCAGGAAACTTAACACAAGGAGATCTTACATTTTAAAATGGGAAAGATTCTCCAAATGGTGGCTCCAAAGGCTTAGGGATCCCTTTCTAGGGGATGTACCTCTAGTCTTAGCTTATGTGTGTGAGCTTATCAAGGCAGGCCTTTCATACTCTTTAGTGATAGTACACCTTTCTGCTATCTCTGTCTGCTTACCCTTAGACCCTCCTTTACTCACCAGGCTAGATGTTAAATTGTTCCTGAAGGGGGTCTTGCACATCAGACCATCGAGGATGCCTATCCCACCTCCTTGGGACCTAAACTTTATCCTGGAAAAACACACTGGCTCCATTTGAGCCAGCTAGTTCTGTATCACTACAAATGTGCACATGGAAAACAATCCTGCTGGTAGCCCTCACCTCAGCCAGAAGGGTATCAGAGTTACAGGTTCTCATGACATGCTCCCCTACACTATCTTCCACAAAGACAGGGTGACCCTGCACACCAACCCTTCCTTCATGCCCAAAGAGGTCAACGAGCTATCATTAAATCAGTACATTCACCTACCCACCTTATTTCCCTCTCCAACCAATAACAGTGAGATAATACTCCATTCCCTGGATGTTCATAGGCAGCTAAGGTTTTACTTGGACAAAACTAAGACCATTAGAAAATCTAATCAACTCTTTGTATCCTTTCATCCCAGGGCCCTGAGCAAGGCAATCTCCAAACAAACTATCTCCTGTTGGATCAGGAAAACTATTTGCTTCTGCTACTCCTACCATGGCAAAGATTTACTTTGGGGGGCAAAAGCACACTCTACTAGGGTTGTGGCATCCACCAAGGCCTTCTTCAAGGGCCTATATACAGCCTCCATCCTGGAGGCAGCTACCTGGTCCAATATACACACCTTTACCAGACACAACAAATTGGATCACATCTCCAGAGCCACAGCAGGTTTTGCTAGGGCAATCCTGTAGGGATTTCTGGAATCAGCTACTTCTACCTCCACCCTTCCTCCATCCTAAGCTGTGGTACTCTCCCACAGTAAGGATACTGCAACATGGGAATAGAAGGACATAGAGTAGTTGTGTAAAATCTTACCATAACCATAGATGTCCTTCTCTTCCATGTTGCAGTATTCCTTCCCTCCCACCTATCCCCCCTGCATTCCTTTTCACCTGTTCATGGAGCACCCTGGAGAACCACATAGACTTTGGTCACACTGGGCAGTCCATGGCATTTCACTGGTCTGGAGGACACAAACTGGCTCTACCTAGTCTACAGTCTGCCTGCGCAGTAAGTTCTGAGGTCTGTGCGTGCAGACGTCACATTTAAGGTACCTGGTTTATGGCCCTGCATGTGATATCCCACGCACCAATAGCACCCAGGCTTAAGTTTTTTTAAAGCAGCTGACGTTCGGGTTGCCTGAGGTGGAGAATCCCACAGTAAGAATACTGCAACATGGAAGACAAAGGGCATCTATGGTTACGGTAAGATTTTACACAACTATTCTTTTTCTTACTCAGGGCAAATTTTTGTGTAAAGATGTTAATACTTTTAGCCAGAAGTTAGGCACTGCATCCTGGTCTGGGGTTTTCCATTTAGGAGCTTTTCTTAATTTTGTTTCAGTTTCTTAGGCCATTATTTCATTCCATTTCATATCATATACATTTAAATTCCTTACTGATGATCTTCAGCTTTTCCTGGTTAGGGGTCGCCACAGTGGATCACCGGTCTACAGATAGATTGGCAGTGGAGGTTTTACGGTGTCGAGTTGCCAGCCCGGCACCCAACCTTCACTGGAGACACACACACACACACACACACACACACACACACACACACACACACACACACACACACACACACATGCACCTACCTGCATGTCTTTAAACTCACTTGACCACAGGGAGGACATACAGACTCTACACAGAAGGTGCTCCAGCTGAGAATCGAACCAGAGAACCTCTTGCTGTGAAGCGACAACGCTAACCACTGCACCACCGCGGCCAATATATACAT
Source organism: Protopterus annectens (assembly GCF_019279795.1). Lineage (NCBI taxonomy): Eukaryota > Metazoa > Chordata > Ceratodontiformes > Protopteridae > Protopterus > Protopterus annectens. Next base: position 633,998,726 of record NC_056736.1, on the reverse strand, counting down.
TTAAACTCCTTACAGTTTATTTTAATTGTTTTATCCATTCACCAACTTTGTTATGTTAGAAAACTCTTCATAAATATTTTTTTCAAAATATGTCTATTTCTTTCTTTTTGGCGTTGTTATTATTCCTTTTGCTTTGTTTCCCAGTTCTCTATAAAAGTTTTTTTGGTTATCAATGTATTGCTTATTTTGTACTTTTCCTTTATATTTATCTGCATGTCATCTAAGTTGTCCTGCCTGTGATGATATTTTCAGTTTATTATTTGCAATAGCGTATGACAGATCCTGGTCTTTTCTGATACTGCGTGCTGCTTTTATCACATCTATCTTTCTAAGTATTTTTGTTGATCTGTTTCCACTTACATATTCTTCTAACAGTGACACTTCTTGTCTTAATTGCTTGATAATTTTCTGTATTTGATGCTTCCATGATGGCATTTTATTCCTTGTCTTTCTTTCCCTTATTGTTGTGTATTTTTGTAGTATGACTTTATCTTAGTTTAGCTGCACAGTAATACATCCTATTAATTTGTTATAGCACATGAATTTCTGCTAATAGTCTATTACTGTGTTCATCTGTTTTATCAGATGTCTAACACTTTGGGTATTACTTACTTTCCATAATCTATTTCTTTCATTGATCTAAATATGTCTATCCATCTCTATTAAATCAAGCAACTCTTCCCTTAGATCATTTTCTTCTAAGGGTATATTTTTGCTCTATTTCACTGCAGGCATTCTACAGAAAGTTCCAGAACATTGTCCTGTGACATCCTTTTCAGCTCCATCTTGCAACATCCATTGCTCCTTCATATGGGAAATCATTGTCCAATCATTCCACAAATTTGTCTGTGTCAGATTTGCCATTGTTTCCTGCTCCTTCCCTTGCTATGCAGCTCCAAATGAACTTTTGTACTGGATTCCTACTGAAGGCATCATCATGTGGCAAGTGAGCAGATGCTTTTCATTCCACCCATTTCTCCCTAATTTGGGGACTCATTGTTCCATCATGTTGTGATGATACCTGAATTGGATTTTCTACACTAAATCCTTCACTTTGGAGGTAATCCATAACTTCAATTTCTATTTCTTTTGCTTCTCCATTACTAATCCTCTTTTCTTCTTCCCCCTTTGTTTTATTATATTTTGTTTTGTGAAACTTCCCATATCTGGGCACCTTTCCCCTGTATTTCTTTTCAAATATCTTGGTGTGTTTTTTTTTTTTTGCTTTCTCCTTTGCATAAATATTGTACCATATCAAATCTCTTTTTCTTTCCCATGCCCATATTTCTTCTTCAAATGTCTCCCGCTTCATCTGTTTCTCCTTAATTTGAGGACGCATACTTCCATCATGCTGTGACACACCCTGTGTTGGTCCCCTTCAGATGGTCGAACTTTTAAAAGCTCGACTTTCATATGGCCAAGACCAAATGATCGAACTTTTAAAAGTTTGAACGGTCTGAATGGGGATCTCCATAGAGTGCGGAACGGGAAGATTTCCCTTTACCACAATGTAGTGCGATCTCGGAGTTGGTATATTTAAATAGCAGGGGGTGTGGGGGCGTGCACCACTGTTCAGTTTTTTTTTGTTCTGTTTATTTATTTATTTTTTTCACATTTTCGAACATTCAAAATTTGATCATATGGTCTCGGCCATATGAAAGTCGAAAATTTGGATAGTTTGATTATGTGAAGTAGACCACTCTATGTTAGACTTTCAGCACTAAATCCTTCACTTCACAAGTGCTCCATAAAAAGAAGTTATGTCTTACCACAACATTCCATCTGTGTTGTTGATCTTCACTTATCTTTGACTGTGGGTTCGGTTCCGTATCTCAGAACCAATATGGCAGTTATTCCAGCTCACGCCTTCCAAAAAAAATCGAGCTTAGATTTACCCATAATGCTCCTCTCAGGATTACCTCAGATCGAGTTTGCACCAGATAGTGACAGACAGAAAATAACAGATCAGAGACCATATCTGTATTTGTAACAAGAAATTCAATTTATTGGGATAGATCCGTTCCACCAAGAAGCCCAAAAGGCAGGGGGGAGGAGGGTGGGGATGTCAAGGATAAGTGAAGATCAACAACACAGATGGAACGTTATGTTAAGACATAACTTCTTTATCTAATACTGTCAATCTTCACTTAATCCTTGACTGTGGGACAGAGTCCCCCAACTACTTAAATCTTTGGAGGTCTCATAAAAGTATATTCCTGAGCACCATCGAACCAAATGATGCTCATCCCCTGGAGACCAGATCCAACTTGTAATGAGTAATAAAGGTATGTGGGGATGTCCAAGTAGCCGCTGCACATATACCATTCTACAGAGGCTTTGGCATGGAAGACTGTGGAAGCTGCTATTCCTCTCGTAGAATGTGTCTTTACAGGTCCTGACAGCTGCACTTTTCTTTTGCTGTAGATGATGGCTCTACAATCCTTAAGCTATTAAACCAAAGTAACCTTAAAAATCAGTTTGCCTAGAGAAGTAGAAGAGAACGACACAAACAACTGGTCAGATTTTCTGAATTCTTTTGTTCTGTGAAGATAAAAACATAATTGTCTGTGAACATTTAGCAAATGCAGAAAATACTTGCCTTTATTTGAAAATTTTGGAAAAATACTGGAAGACAGATAGTCTGATTGATATTAGTGTCAGACACTACTTTTGGTAAAAATTAGGGATTTATTCATAAAGATACCCTGTCCTTATGAAACATTAGGTAAGAAGGCTGCAAGATAAGTCCTGTAACTCAGATATTCTCCTTGCAGAAGTAATAGCAACCAAAAAGGAGGTTTTCCGGGATAAATACTTCAAATCACAATTTGCAGACGATTCAAATGGTTGAGTAATTAGGGATTGTATCACCAGATTCAAATTCCATGGTGTAGAGAGGGCTTTGCATAAAGGTGGTTTCTTTCAAATAGGCTTTATAAAGTTTGTGCAACATTAGAGCTGCATCATTTAGACCATTATGAAAAATTGAAATTGCAGCTAGATGAACCCGTATAGTTGAGGACACCCCGCATCGAAAAGTGATACTATAAATTCCAAAACCTTGTGAACTGGTGCCGAGTATGGGTCAAGACTGGTGTCTGTAGCCCATTTTGAAATTTTTTGCCACTTGTACAATGATCTAATCAAAGGTTTGTGGGAGGCTAGAACAATTCTTTGAACTGGGGCAGAAAGGCAGGTATGCCTGGCAATCATTGGAACTGGAGAAGTCACATCATGAGCTTGACATTTTGAATATTTGGATGAATGAGTCCCTCTGGATGGGACAATAGGTCTGGAGCTGGGTCCAGAGTCCAAGGTTTCTGGATTAAGTGAGGCCTTAGAAAGGGAAACCATATCTGTTGAGGCCAGAATGCAGCAATGAGAATTATTTCTTTGACCTGTTGGCTTTCTTCAGAAACTGGGAAATTACAGGAATTGAGGGAAATGCATACAATTGACTGGGAATGCCAATCGAGGAGGACAGCATCTCTCAGTGACTCCCCGGAGGAGGGAATCAGGGCAAAATAGCTGCTGTACTTGTTCGGGGGGGGGGGGTGATGCAAAGAAGTTGCAGCAGGGCTGGCCCCATTGGCGGAATATCCTTTCCATCACCAAAGGATTGAGAGACCACTTGTGAGGTATCAAGATGCTCCTACTCAAGTTGTCTGCGATCACAATGCAGCTCCCTGGAATATGCATTGTGATTAGAAAGCAGCTGGATAAAACTGTCCATTGATATACTCTGACAGCTTCTCAACAAAGAGGGTAAGATCTGGTTTCCTCTTGTTTGTTGATGTACCAAACCATTGACATGTTGTTTGTTGGGATTGCAATTGTTCCCAAGCGGAGGAGTTCTTGGAATGCTTGCAATGCCAGCAATACTGCCCTCATCTCTAGAACACTGATGTGCAAATTGGCCTCTAACCGAAACAAAGTGCCTTGGATCACCTCTCCCAGATAATGCCCACCCACACCATCCATGATGCATCTGTGGTCACTATGGCTTGGAGTTGAGAAGGGACAAAGGGAGACGGCCGGATAGAATGTCGTTGGAAAGGAGCCACCAGCTAAGATCCATTTTGCATAAATTGGTGATTTACACATGATGGGATATTGTTTGTCTCAGTAATGACCATTGGGACGCCAAAAGCCTTTGTAGAATTTGAAGTGAAACCTCACAATGGGAACTAACGTGATGGTGGCCATCACAGATCCCTGAGACTGTAATACCAGTCTTGCAATCACAGTTCTGTTGTGAATAATTTGGGTGACTTGTGATTTTATTCTCTGAAGTCTTTCTTGGGGTAGAGACACAATACAGGTGTTTGTGTCTAGCACCGCTCCTAAGAACTCCAGATGTTATGTTGGTTCTAGATGTGATTTTTCATAATTCACAGTGATCCCAAATGAGGATCAAGTTTGAAGGACACAGTTTCTTGCTTGTAGCAATAGATGCCTGGTGGATGCGGTAATGAGCCAGTTGTCTAAGTATGGAAACACCCAGAATCCTTGCAGCCTGAAGTGAGTTGCGACCACTGCCATACATTTGGTGAACACCCTGGGGGCTGTGGTGAGACCAAAGGGTATGGCTCTGAACTACTAATGACTAGCTCCAAGCCGGAAGTGCAAAAATCTTCTGGACGGCTTGTCTATTTTTATGTGATAATACACATCCTGAAGCTCTATTGAGCACATCCAATCATCCTTCCCTAAAAATGGGAGAACAGACAACTGAGACCATCCAGAATTTGGTAAGTTGAACTGACTTGTTCAGAACGCTGAGATCCAAAATTGGCCTCCCGTCTCCCATTTATTTTTGGCACTAAAAAGTATTTTGAGTAAACCCTGGATCCTATCTGGTCTGGTGGGACTGCTCGGATGGCTCTTTTTTCAAGCAGTTTTTGAATCACTAGAACTGCCACATCCATGTGACTGGGTGGAACATCCAGGATTCTCTTTAGTTGTTTGGGTAGTTTTGAGAAGGGAATATTGTAACCTCTGGTTATGATCCTCTGCACCCAACTGTCCATTGTTATGGATAGCCAGGCGGGTAGTTGCAGGGAAAGTCATCCCCTGACTGCCTCCAGAGGATGGTAATCAGGCCTCCATTCAGGAGTGCTGAAAGGGATTGCCAGGGAAATAATCCCTAGAGCCCTGATTTTGCAGGCCACCATAGCCTCTAGCATGATGTCTTCGATTATAATCCCCTCCCCTGCCCTGGAGGGAATCGCTGCCACGTGAGTCCTGGAAAGGCCCTTGGGACTTTTTGAACCACAGCTTGCCAATCCTCTGGTTCCTTGAATAAGGCCGTTGAGGAGTGGGAAGGTATACTCCCACTGCAGAAAGTGCCTTTCCATCTTTCTCACATCTGGCAAAGGTCTCTTTAGCTTTGGAGCCAAAAAGGGATGTTCCGTCAAAAGGAGCATCGACGAAAGAAGACTTGAATGGCTCTGCAAACTCACATAAGCGCATCCAGGCATGTCTCCTCAGAGCTATGGCAGACTCTGCTGCACTAGTCGTTCCTTCGGCTGCATGCACAATGAGCCTCATGGACAAATTACAGATGGAACCAAGAGTTGCCAGCTGGGAAGCTACTTTATTCTGAACCCCTCAGCTACAGTTCCTGTTAGAAAGAATGATAGCTCCTTTATCAGATCTCTTTGAAGCCTGGTGAAATGCGCCATAAAGTTAAAGGACCTAAGCGCAAAGATCAGTGAAATATATATGCACTTCCTGAATCTATCCATCATCCTAGACTCCTTATTAGGAGGATGGATGGTAGGGCTTTCATCAGCGAGTTCCTTTTTGGTGGCTGTCGCATTCATCATGGCATCAACTGGCACCCCTTTAGCCCAATGCTGCTAATCCATGGGAGCTGGCAGTATATGATCTGGTCTTTTAGGGACTGGTTCGATGGAATCAGGAATCTTTCAAATCAGCTGAGTGATTGGCTGAATTAGACTGTCAGTGGGTGAGTACAGAAAGCCTCTAGATATACTGACTCCTCTGAGGAAGGTTGTTGGGAGGTCAAGACACCCCTCTGTTTAAGGACCTCTAGAATGTCACCAAAAGAGACATTGTCTAGGGGTTACTTTGGGGAACCTTCCCCTTGATCAAAGTCAGTATCTTCAGTGCAAGACTCTTCAGGGGAGTTCAAGTGCTTCCTCTTGCACTTTCTCTTCCAGGGCACCTCCTTGGTGGGACTAGCCAGGGAAGTGTCTGAAGAGGACATAACCATCACAGTTGCATTCTGGGGTTTCTGGGCCTACTGTCCTGGGTCAGAGGCTGGTGGTAGCTCAGGGCAACAGGAAGGACCAAGGTGTTGTTCTGACGAGAGAGGGACCAATTGTGAGCGTGTAGAGGACAAGCTCCGCTCAGTGGCCTGGAAAGCTGCCCCCCTAAAGAGGGACTGAAGCCAAGAATCAAAATAAATTCCTTTGAAACCGTGGTCCCATCTCACACTGAGGTAACCACTCCCAAATTTGAAGCCGGAGTCGAACTTGCGTGTGCTGAACCCCCAAAAAGCATGGACAGCTCCGAAAAAAACTGGTGTCGATCCACACTCCCCGGAACTGACAACGAAGCTGAGACCCCGAGAGGTCTCCGGTTCCGACAGAACCGAAGAGCTCAGGGTAGTCATCAGCACCAGAAACAAGGCTCTTACAGGCGCCGATACAGTTAACACCGGGACTGTCAGAATTGGAATCTCCAAATGCTCAGTTCGAGTTGGAGGAGGAGCAAGAATTGGATGAGAAAACATGTAAGGTTCCAGAGCCAGAAGTGCTAGGAACTGAGGAAGTGGCTGATCCTGTCATTGTCAGGAGATGGTCCACTAGCCTGAAAACATCCATCTCCATGATGTTCTTGGTGGAATGGATCAAACAGACCGACAGGGACCGAGGGTCTATCTAAGAATGGGCTTGGTGGTCGGTCTACAAAATGGTCACTGCTTGGGGAGTAGACTGTACAAGGCAAATCTTTGAAGGAAAACTCCTTTGGTTCTGAGATCAGGGAATGGAAGAGGTAGAAGAAGTCTGAGTCGAGGAAGTACTGGGTGCCAGAATTGTCGGTGCAGAGGTCAGCACCGGTGGCACTGAAGATGGCAGCTTCTTCTGTCAGCTTTGCTAAGACTGCGGGAACTAGGGAAGACTTTTTAACAGGTGGCTCCGATGCATGTGTTGGAACCGAGAGGCTCCTCTTTTTTGAACCCTCATGTCTGGAGGAGGAGGAATATGGGGAACTAATATCCATCTTAGAAATTCCAGCTATGGCCTCTTCAAAACTAGTTTTTATCAGTCCTTTTAAAATTAACTTATTTTTCCTCTCTACAAGGGCACAGTGGATAAAGCCTTGACAGACGGCACAATCTTCCTAAAGGTACACCAGGCCCAAGCAGTAAACACATAAGTCATGTCTGTCAGAATTCGGTAGTTTATGGTCACACTTCTGGCATCTCTTGAAGCCAGAAGTGCCTCCAGTCTTTTCAACCATGTTAAACAATGCTCACTTGCACACACAAAGACAGAAAAGTTTTTTTTTTAAAGTAGAAAAATGTACCAACAATGGTAGAAAAGAGCTACCAAAAACGGTAAGTAAAGGGAAAAGGAAAGGAGACTATCAAAGATGGTAGACTGGAGAGAAAATGCACCAAAAAAGTTAAGGGAAGAGTAGCTGGGCAAGAATAAAGTTCCAGAGAAATACTATTTAACAGAGAAAGTGAAGAAAGGATACATAACACTTACAGAAATGAGAAATGTTTAGTTCAAGAGCTTACTGGAGAGGAATGCATCTGGCACTTAAAGTGGCAAACGAGATCTGAAGTAATCCTGAGAGAACCATTAGGGGTAAAGCTAAGCTCAAGAGTTTCTGGAAGGTGCGAGCTGGAATCACGGCCGCGTCGGTTCCGAGATACGGAACTGAACCCACAGTCAAGGATTAAGTGAAGTTTGACAACATCGGATCTTCAGTTTCTTTTTGTTTAACTTCTATACTACTAATCTTCTTTCCTACGATCCCCCTTTGGGTTCTTATTTTTTGTACTGAGAAATGTTCCATATTTGGGTTCTTTTGCCACCTGTATTTCTCTTCAAGTATTTTTGAAGCCACTTTTTGTATTGATTAGTTTGACTTTCTCCTTTGCATAAATATTGAACCATATCAGGTCTTTACTTTCCCAAGTCCATATTTCTTTTTTATACCTTTCAAAAATCTCTGGGTTTTGTTCTTTATATTTTCACACTTCCTCTGTCGCTTCTTTTTCCAGGCAGCTCCAAGTTTCTTTGTCGGTGTAATGTTTTTTCATGGATCTGTTGTATTAATGAATGCAAATAAGCATTTGAAGCTTTTGACAGTTTTTATTGTACAAGTAACTTTCTTTCCTCTAATTTCTCTCTTAATCCTTTTGAATATCTTCTATCTGAAAATTCTGGGATTCTTGCATAATAGTAACAATACAATCTATCAACTTTATGGCCCTTTTTTGGACTGTCAGTTTTTGTGTTTTTCATGGTCTACTACTTCATTCTACAAAATAGATCCTTCCCCTAAGCATGGCCTATCCCTATTCTAGGAATGTTCTGTGTCTTGAGGATTCTACACTGTCATTTTTTCCAGTCCTGGCACCAGTGTGCATACAAGGATTTGGGCACTTTTTTATCCTGGGATTTGTGCTCCCAGCTGTCTTTTTCATTTTTTAGCCTACTTCTCTCCAATGATATATGTTATATAAGATACAGTCTACATATCAGTGTCATCATGGAGACATGTTGTGAAAACAGGGCCCACCACGTGATGTACTCACCAAGACTTGAGGATGCTTCAGCATCAGCAATACTACTCTTCTTTTCTTGCTGATTTCATCATCTCTCCTTTTGGACCCTCTTGTTATGGGTTTTGTGATGCAGACACATAAACATAAATTATGATGCAGTCAAGCAAGTGCCAGTGTCTGGACACAGAGCATCACCAAAGAGCCTTATACTTCCAGGTTTGTCTCGTGATAGTGTTTGTGAGGATCAGACCATGTTATGCATAAGCAAAAGTTAAGCACTCCTCATAACAATAGCTCCTGATGAGCAGGCCCATTCTCATCAAACAGAAGGACAGAGATCACAGAGTTAAAGTCAACTTGACATCTAAAATCTCCCAGACTACAAGTTCCTCGGCTTTATCCACAATTCTCTGCTAGCTAGCCTTTTCTTAACATCTGAGTTAGATCAATTGAAAGCACAGCATCATGTGAAGAAATATAGTCAAGATCACAAAACACCTTCTAGACCACATTTACTCGGAGGAAAGAGAGTGGGAATGCTATAAATCATAAGCAACTTATAGTGTCTTTCAAATGTATTTTGTGAAGCGGATGCAGCAATTACACAAATATCCTCTGAGAATGTATTTCTGAAAAATACCTGACAGGCAGCCACATCTGTACTTATACTGTAGGTACAGAATGCACTGTCTCATTAATTTTTTTTCTTAACAGAATTTGATGCAAGTAGTAAGTCACACAAAGTAACTTTCCCAGCTTTGGAACTCATTTGTTTTTATTAGAGATGGAGAAAAATACTGGGACCTGTTACCTAGAACCACCTGCCTACTGACATCAAAAACACCTAGAAAACGTTAAAGACTTCAAAGATACGCTTAAACAGTGGTTTACTATGGGAAAGTTGAAGCAGATTCCGTCAAATCCACTGCACTGAAGTCCGGAGGCCGAACAGTGATAATGTTGAACCCGACATTGTCGAAGTACAAATCTCACTCCCCATCTCGACTCATGTTAAAGCCCATTCTGAGGTCGAAGTCGCGGACATGGGTCGGTGATTCCATCATTCGACGGAATCCGGATTGACCTTCCTACAGTAAACCTTAAACAGCATCTCTTTATCAAATCTACTAGAAACCACTCCCACAGCAATGGCTAGGTTACATACCACCCCATGTCATAGATAATACAGTTACTTAACACCCCATGTTATAGATAACAGAATACACTTCAGACACCTTTCTCAGCTTCACACTGTGGTATTTTATATGTGTATATTTTATAAGTATATAGCAGTATACGTTTATGTATTATATGTATGAATGCACTGCATTTTATACATATATCGACTTGTATTTTTGTATATTTTCTTTAATGCATTCTAAATGGTTCATCTAAATCTTTTTTAACCTACTTTTATGATGTTTTAGACACATTAGAGGTTGAAGAATTAACTGATGGAGATTCAACATTGGTGCACTCATCAGTAAATACACAACAGGAAAATTCAGTTGAGACTCTGGAACACAGAGGGTCTACATACCTTTCCATATACAAAGGGTTTAAGGTGTTTAATTATAGTAGATTGGACCTAGATGATAGGCATTTTGAATTATTTACTAAAGGATTTACATTTGCCCCCACTGCCTACAGTGACACTGGGGAAATTATTTTAAATTTTAAACTATACATTAGGAAACTGAACCTAACTCTTATTTATTCTTCTAGGGATAATGTAAGTACACAACATAATGAAACTAGTCTTCATCGTAAAATACTATAACTCCCCCAACCCCATTTTATCAGTCTTTGAAAAATATGTATACAGGACATTAGAAAAGCATTTACACAGAAGACCAAGGGCTGATTTTTTTTTCATTTGAATCCTGAAGAATTGAGAATACTTAAAGAACTCAGCACTAACATGGAAGTAAGAATTATGAAACCAGACAAGGGAGGGGCTAGCTAATATGAACAGTATAGATTACAGCAGTAAGATGGTTAATTTACTCAGTAATGAAATAGAATATGTCAGAGAATTAAAACAAAATGAAATAAATATTGCTTACAGCAAAACTGATTTATTTTTAGATCTTTTTCAGGGAGTGACTGACATTAAGATGTTTAAGCACTTACAACACCCTATCATACCACATTTATTTGGCATTCCAAAAAATCCATAAAAATGTTAATGACCCGCCCTTCAGAACAACTGTAGCAGCAGGAGGTTTTAAGCTATAAGCTTTAGCTATTTACGTTGACAACAAAGTAAAATAAGTCAGATTGTGCCCATATTCTGAAGGATTCCTATGACTTTTTGGGCCAAATAAAACCAGAATTTTTTTATCCTAATTAGTTATTAGTTATGATAGATGTAGTAAATCAGTTTTCTTGCATTCCCCATGAAATTGTTTTATTTTGGTTTCAAGAGGTTCTGTGTAAATCTGTATTTATTTCTAATAGTGAAATCAATATCAATTAATTTATGGAAATAATTTTGAAAAATAATTATATTTATCAAGCTGGAGAATATTTTAAGCAGGTCAGCAGACTGGCAATGGGTAGCTGCTTGTTCCCCCCCTCTTCGCTGACCTGGTGATGTGGCTCTGGGAACAAGTTTATATATTTAATTATATGCATTATGCCAACATATCAACTTTTTTCCATTTTATGGATGGTATAGTCCTAATTTGGAAGGGTAATCAACAACAATTGGAAGAATTTATAGCCGACATAAATTCCGCTACCTCATTTTTAAAATTTACCCATAATTATTCTTGAAGTAGTATTAATTACTTGCATATTTCACTGACAAAAGATTTTAACAAAGAAAGATACAAGTCTAACGTCTACAGGAAACCAACTTTTTCCAATAGTTACCTTCATTTTATAAGTAGTCATACTCTTACTCAGAAAAAAGTTTAGTAAAAAGTCAGATGGTGAGGCTATCTAGAATTATATCAGAGAAGTTGGATTTGATTATTGAGTTGGGTATCCTGATTGACATGTTTTTAGAAAGAGGTTACCCTCAAGACATGCTGCTCAGTATTAAGGAGGCAATACTAGAAGGTAGACAATCAAAATTTAAACGTAATTTAGGAATAGGTTTAACGTCTTTCACAAAACAAGGAATTGACAAAACCACAGAGTATGAGAACAGCATGCACATTAAATACAATAAGGGATGCCACAATGTAATGACAATTATTTCTAACCACTGGAGTATTATTTCCTTTGACAACATTTTGTGCCAAAATCTGGGGAACAAGCCACGATTTACATTTTCAAGGAACTTAAACCTTAAATAAAAATTTGAAAGCGGGACTCAGTTTAGCAATAATAATAATAAAAAATAATAATAAAAAAATATGGAATCTGTGCACAATGTAAGTTTATTTATGAAGGACAAAAGTATACTTACAAAGTATTAACTATCACTTCAAATTTACTTCCAAATATGACTGCAATAATGAAGGTGTAGTATATTTGGCTTTTTATGATTTTTGTTCCTGTTTCTATGTAGGTAAGACAGAATGTTCCCTTAAAAATGTATACAAGAACACAATTATGACATCAATTGAAAAAGGTCAACCAATGCTCTTTTTAGACATAAGACAGTCTGTAATAATAACGTTATTTTATTTCACCATTTAAGAACAGGTAACTCCGAATCCCAGGGGAGGACCTTGGGAATACATTTTAGAACAACATGAGTTAATATGGCAGCTGAGGTTAAATGTCAGTGAATACCCTGGACTAAAAGACACAACTTCTATGAATAGTACACTTAAACAGATAAGGCCAACCAAACAGCAAAACGAATGTAGACAAACCAAGCAGAGACTGGAAAAGCTGCAACACTTTATTCTGGTACCTCGGCTAAATGCCTTCAAAGGAATAAATGCATTAATGCTAGTTGCACCTTATATACTACATGACACCAATTAATATAATTGAACAATCACAACTTAATTGACCCATAGAATTTAAAGAGACATAATATAGAATCATGTATATAATTGATTTAAATACATGCCACACATAACACTATAAAAATGTGCAAAAATATGTGCAGAAAAATATGTACAAAAGACTGTATGTAAAAAACTGTGTACAAAAACTGTGTACAAAAACACCTGAAAGCACACCTAGAAAAACTTTACATACATATTACAAAAATATATCGTAAGATTGACTTCTAAGTTCATGCCCCTAGGTTTTAAAGTACTAAATTTCAAAATAAACCTACTTTCTAAATTTAACAGACTCTGTAAAAAGTTTCCAGTGTTATGAAATTCCGGCTTAGCAAGAGCACAAAAAAATAATGAGTCAGAACTACCATTATGAAATGAATTAAAATGTTGAGAAACCGGGCTATCAGTTCTGACATTTCGAATATCCCCTAAATGTTCTAAGACACGTATTTTTAATTGGCGTTTAGTCTGACCAATATAAAACTTAGATGGAACACAATCACAACCAATTAGATACACAACCCCACATGATTTACAATTAAAAAAATTGTGAGCAGTGTATTTAACCCCATTGATCAGACTGCCCGATAAATTTTTTACTTTTGAACAAATCTTACATTTTCCACATCTAAACATGCCAGAAGGTAGATTGTTAATACTACCAGACATACCACGAGTTTTCACTTTTGATTTCAAAATTTCCTTAAGGTTGGCATACCTGCCATAAGAAAAGGAAACATGATTTGGAAACATGTGACCAATCTCCTCATTATTGCAAACCATAGGCCACAAAAACTCAACAATGTTCTTTAGCCTCACAGAAAAAGGGGAAAATTTTGTGACAAAAAATAATTTGTCCATGTTCACACAAACAGCCTCTTCATCCTTAGATTTTACAGCATAAACTTTCCCAAAATTGTTACCTTTTTTGTTGGGATTTAATAATCTATCTAGACTTTTGCTTATTAAACTTTTAGAATATCCTCTCATGAACAGTCTTTGTCTTACATTTTCAAATTCCAAATTCCAAAAACTCCTCTCAGATGTGTGTTCCTTAGTGCGTTTAAACTCCCCAAAAGGGAGCGCCTCAATTAAATGGGCCGGATGTGCACTAGTCGCATGTAGGAAATTGTTGGAAGCTGTATGTTTCTTAAAGGGTCTAAACTGAACTATTCCTTCTTTATCCACATATAATAAGATATCCAAAAATTGGATCTCATACTTATCTAAGCTATATGTGAATTCTAAACCAAACCTATTCTGATGCAAATTAAGAATAAATTCCACAAACTCCAACTTATTACCCTTGCATATAAAAATCAAATCATCAATGTATCTGTAGTAAGACACAACTTTTTTCTGAAAGAAATCAAGGGTATATAAGAAATTGATCTCAAAATAGGACATGAACAAAATTGCATAGGTAGGGGCGAAATTAGCCCCCATCGCAGTCCCCTCCCTCTGGAGAAAAAAATTTTGTTCAAAAGTAAAGTAGTTGTGAGTTAAAACAAACTCCAAAAGTAAAATAAGATAAGTGGTTCGAGGACCCTCTCCCAAGATTTTAGCAATAGCTTCTAAACCAAATTTCGTCTTAATACTAGTGTAGAGAGCCTTAACATCCACCGTAGCCCAGTAAAAGTTATCCTCCCATTTAAAATTTCGCATTAGGTCACAATATTGGTTGGTATTGCTAATGTGAGAACTCACATTTTTAAGTTCTTTTTTCAAAATACTGTCCAAAAATATCCCCACATGCTCCAAAAAACCCCCGCAACAAGATACAATTGGACGACCCGGAGGGTCTTGTAAATTCTTGTGTAATTTTGGAAGTGTGTAAAATGTAGGGTCCCTAGGATTAGTTATATGCAAACTTTTCACATCCTTACTGCTAAGAAAACCAAGCCTTTCACCCCTCTCTAAGAGGTCCAGCAGTTCAGAATTGAATTGAGCAATAGGGTTAGCAAATAGCTCACTATAAACGCCCTCATTACACAAAAGATCAAAATTCATTTTTAAATAATGGCATTTGTCCATTACAACCCAGTTGCCACCCTTGTCTGCAGTACAAAAAATATATTCATTAGAAAATTCTTTCATTTGCTTCAATGCCAACCATTCCTGCTTTGTAAGGTTGAATTCAATAAATTGTTTCAAAAACAACAGATATTCAATTTCAACTTTTTTACACAAAACATTTTCAAAGACCCTTAATACAGCTGAGCTCTTAGGAGGACAAAAAGAACTGTGTATAGGCAAACGAGGCACAGGTAATTTACCACAACCAGTAAAAAAACGTTCATTGCTCTCAGAAGAGTTAATGAAATCAGAACTGGCCCCCATAATGGTGTCTGACTCAAAACAAGCACTATTTTCAATATCATACTCATATATAGAAAGGTCCATTAAAGGATCTTCTGTTATTGATGAATACTCCGTGCTAACCAAATTGTTAGTATCAACATAACTATCATTTGAATCATTAACATACAATGCAAGATTTGAGTTTGGCAAAATATCAGAAGCGTTTTTTGATTCAAAAAATACCTTTAAATAAAGTTTACGACAAAACCGCTTGACATCTAACAGTAAATCTGAAAGTGCAGGCACTTTAGTCGGTACAAATTTGCTACCCTTTTCAAGTACCTTTTGCATATCAGAAGTAACAATAAAGTCACTTAGATTTACAATGTGTGTATAATTACCAGAAATATGAGTCCCAAAACCAACATTGGACCTCCGCACAGAAGTATAATTCAAGTCCAACAAAGAAGCTTCACTGGTATCTTCAGTTTCGACCCTTCTGTCGCGACTTCCGTTTAGACCCCTGTCGAAAGTTCCATCTACCTTGATCTTCCATGTCCGAAGCTGCACTTACAACTTCAGTGCTGTTAATGCTTTCAAAAGAAACACTTTTTTTGCTTGTAGCTGTATTCGAAGACGAGACTGAAGAGTCTCGACCGCTGCGTGAACCACGCGAACCACGTGAACTTCCTTCACAACCCTTCATCTGGAATGAACCATTCTTAGTTTTACGTTGCCAGGAATAAATCAGATTTTTACTGAAATCATTTACATCTCTGTTTAACTTTTTTTTCTTTCTTGCGATTACATCGCATTCAATTTTTGAAACCTCTTCATTGATGCCTTTTATAGCCGAAAGGAATGCTGTATCAGGATATTCAGCAGCTAACGCGGCCTCACCTTCAGCAATTTGGGTTTGGATTATACCCAAACTTCTCCGGTTACGGTTGATAAGAATCCTTAACCAATTAAGAGAACACTGCAGTGAAGCCGCTTTCCACTCCTCTAGAAAAGCACTCTCATCCTCAGCAAACTTATAGGCAGGCAACTTGTCAATTCTTAAGCCTCTAGGTGTAATGGAAAGTTCAACATATTTCTCCAAGAGGCGCAAATCATAAAATAAAGAAGTCTCTTTTATTCTTAATTTTTTCAGGTCATCAAACTTTTTATCAAAGGAAACGTTACCAGATACAGTCCACGGATCAAATTGTGCCAACTTGCTGTCCCTTTCTTTTGCTAAGTTAGCAAACAAGAAACCGCTTCCATTCAAATTTGACATGATGAATTCTCCCAATCTCTGAAAAACAGATAAGGCCAACCAAACAGCAAAACGAATGTAGACAAACCAAGCAGAGACTGGAAAAGCTGCAACACTTTATTCTGGTACCTCGGCTAAATGCCTTCAAAGGAATAAATGCATTAATGCTAGTTGCACCTTATATACTATATGACACCAATTAATATAATTGAACAATCACAACTTAATTGACCCATAGAATTTAAAGAGACATAATATAGAAGCATGTATATAATTGATTTAAATACATGCCACACATAACACTATAAAATGTGCAAAAATATGTGCAGAAAAATATGTACAAAAGACTGTATGTAAAAAACTTGGATTTGATTATTGAGTTGGGTATCCTGATTGACATGTTTTTAGAAAGAGGTTACCCTCAAGACATGCTGCTCAGTATTAAGGAGGCAATACTAGAAGGTAGACAATCAAAATTTAAACGTAATTTAGGAATAGGTTTAACGTCTTTCACAAAACAAGGAATTGACAAAACCACAGAGTATGAGAACAGCATGCACATTAAATACAATAAGGGATGCCACAATGTAATGACAATTATTTCTAACCACTGGAGTATTATTTCCTTTGACAACATTTTGTGCCAAAATCTGGGGAACAAGCCACGATTTACATTTTCAAGGAACTTAAACCTTAAATAAAAATTTGAAAGCGGGACTCAGTTTAGCAATAATAATAATAAAAAATAATAATAAAAAAATATGGAGTCTGTGCACAATGTAAGTTTATTTATGAAGGAAAAAATTATACTTACAAAGTATTAACTATCACTTCAAATTTACTTCCAAATATGACTGCAATAATGAAGGTGTAGTATATTTGGCTTTTTATGATTTTTGTTCCTGTTTCTATGTAGGTAAGACAGAATGTTCCCTTAAAAATGTATACAAGAACACAATTATGACATCAATTGAAAAAGGTCAACCAATGCTCTTTTTAGACATAAGACAGTCTGTAATAATAACGTTATTTTATTTCACCATTTAAGAACAGGTAACTCCGAATCCCAGGGGAGGACCTTGGGAATACATTTTAGAACAACATGAGTTAATATGGCAGCTGAGGTTAAATGTCAGTGAATACCCTGGACTAAAAGACACAACTTCTATGAATAGTACACTTAAACTGCAGGTGAGTAGGTTATGAAAAGAAAAAGAATAGGTTGCAAGAGTTGGTATTTTTATTTTTTTTAAGAATAAAGCTTTTATTTATTTATATAATATTTTTTCATGGTCCAAACTAGCCATTATTTTAGCATTTATAAGATTTTTATTTCTTCCTTCATCAACTTTAATAACATTGATTTTAAGGAGTACATTTTTAATATCTACTTGTTTTATTGCTTGTTTGATTAACTGTAGTATGTGATTGGACAACTCATTCACAGGTTTGGATGAATTCCCTACAAATAGTAGGGTTAACACCTGTACTTTAGTTCTGAAGAAGTCCAAAGGACGAAAGTGCTCAACTGTTAATAAAGTCTTATAGTTTTATCAGTTCGTGGCTCAGGGGTGTTTGCATGGTTTACCAGCCTTTCCTTTGGTTTATGAGTGTCTTGTATTAGGCTATGACTACTTCAGTTTTGTTTGGTTCATCTAAATCTTACCCTGTCTGCACTGAATCTTATTATGTATTGAATTTTACAATTTACTCATTCTGTACATGATACTGTTGATAAAAATCCTGATGTATCTTTGGCCCTTCAACATTCTGGGTGGTCCCATCACCTGACATCTTAATAGATCTCATTGCTCAGAAGGCTTAGAATGAACATGATGTGGCAGATCATATCCCAAAAAAGCTGGACAAGATTTTAGATACCCCTAAAGAATAGGAAACATTGGTGCAAGGGTCCCCCAGATGATGCTATGGTGGTATCAGCAGCCACGAAAAAGGACCTGTCAGAAGAAAGTTCCTCTGTCCATCCCCTGAACAGGGAGTCATGGACATTGGACAAGCTGCGGAAATTGCCATATGCTTCACTGACAGTTGCACAGTGAGCACTGAACTGTCTGGCACACCTGACATGTTTCCCAAGAGATTTGATCAAGGATCTTCACAAATCTTATTTCAGGGAGCTTACCTACAGATGTTCAGAAAACAGTGGATGCCCAAATGTCTACCTTACATCTTCCTGCAATGTAGCCATGAGACTACCTAATGCAGCTGATGGTACATCAAGGACAGCTGGCACAGTATTATCATGCAACATCATTCCTGGATGTGGCTATGCAAATTCACAGAGAGCTTTAAGACATCCTTCATAAACGTCCCTATGATTCTTTTACTTTTTTGGTCCAAAAGTGAAAGAAATGCTTACCAGAAATGAACAGGATGATAAGACATTGTCTGCTGTAAGAATCCATTTCCACTCCTTAAAGATCTTTTTCCAGGAATCTGAGAGGAAGTAGGAAAATGTGGTTCAAAAAGTCCCAGGATGCTCCTGGGGATAGGGCTCCCCGAGACAGAGGAGGAAGCATTTCAACTGGATGTCACCCACAAGGCAGAAGCGGTCAGCAAAATAAAGGTTTCTGTAGCCCTTTCACCATATCAGTGTCCCTGAACATTTGCCTGACTGCTGCAATCTGGAAGCAGTTGAGGGGACACTTTTCCTTATACCCTTTAGCCTGGCAAACCTTAACTTCCAATTCACGGGTGTTAAGATTATTACCAGAAGTTATACAGTACACTTGTTAGATTTTCCAAGGGCAAAACTAAAGATTTCCAATATTTCACCCAGTCAGTCGGAATCTGCAGCAACAGAGATTTCAAAGTTACTAAAGAAAAGAGTCATCCAACCAGTCCCCTAGACCAACTAGTTGGAATCTGCAGCAACAGAGGCTTCAAAGTTACTAAAGAAAAGAGTAATCTAACCAGTCCCCCTAGACCAACTAGTATTCCAGGTTTTATTTAGTTTCAAAAAAGAAAGGGGACCCCAGACCAATATTGGATTTCAGCAATCTAAATCAGTCTGTCAGACAGACAAAATTCCGGATGGTTGCAATGCAGTCCATTCTACCTCCTCTATTGAGGAAGGATGATTGTATGTGATTTATCAATCTCAATGATGCCTACTATCAATATCAAGATCCAGAGGCAATCCAGGAGATTTCTCCATTTCCAGATGGAAGCCAGTCACTGTCAATTCAGGGTGCTGCCATTCAGTCTCACCACAGCCCCCTGGATGTTCACCAAGATAATGGCAGCTGGAACAGCTTATCTCCAGCTACAAGGGATTTAGTTTTTCCCATATATAGTTGATTGGCTTCTAGCTGCTACCTCCAAGGATCTGCTATTACAGCAGCAGCAGTCAGTCCTTCTAATTCTGGCAGTTCACTTAGGAGTATCAATCAACTACAATGAAAGCAAACTTCATCCTTCTCAGAGCATAGAATATTATAGGTTGCCAAATATGTACCGTCCAACAAACTGCAACCCTCTTACTTGCAAGAGTCAACTCATTAAGGTCCTTGGCCCTTTAAGTGTTTCAACACCCTCAACTACAACTACAACTTCTACCTTGTTTGGTCCAAAAGTGAAAGAAATGCTTAGGAGTGAACAGGATGATAAGACCTTGTCTGCCATAAGAATCCACTTCTACTCCTCAAAGATCCTTTTCCAGGAATCAGAGTGGAGGTAGGAAAATGCAGTTAAAAAAGTCCCAAGTTTTTCACCAAGGCGCTGTTGGGGATAGACCTGCCAGAGGCAGAGAAGGAGGAATTCTGACTGGATGTCACCCACAAGGCAGCCACGTAATCTATGACTTTTAGGACTGATGGCCTCTTCCATTACTGTAGTTCCTTTGGCCAGATATCACATGAGAGTCCTGCAGTAAACATTAGCAGTACAATGGTCACAGAAATTTCACCCTCTTCACAACAGAATTCATCTTACAATTCATCTCACATAGGTATGCAGGGATCATGTACATTGGTAGATTATGTCCCAGTTAGTTGTTCAGGGCAGATCCTTTTGTCCTTCTGGTCCCAAAGCCACAGTCACCATGGACACCTCCCTTCTAGGCTGGGTGGGGGGGGGGGCATTATGAAAGGACAGTTCAAGGGATGTCATCATCAACAGAGGCCAAACTTCACATCAATTTCTTGGAGTAAAGAGCAGTTTTCCTAGAACTGCAGGCTTCTCAAGATTGTCTACCCAAGGATGTTATTGTCATCCACTCGGCCAACATGTCAGTTATCTGGTACATCAGCAAACAAAGTGAAATATGTTCAAACCCTATTTGCTGGGAAGCCATGTGAGCATTCCTCTCAAACCCTTAGCACAAAATATCTGAACAAAGCCTGAGAGAAGGGGGGGGCAAAGGCCCAAAAATAGGGATAGATTTTAAATATTGCTGTTTTAAAATTATAAAGTTGCTAGAATAACATGATTGGTCTTCACGTGCATTTTTCTAATGGATATGAAGTCTGAAACAAAAAATGTATATCATTACTTAGTGACTTCAGACCTCAAATCATCCCAGTGATTTGCCAGAAAATTATAAATTTTATGAGGAACAGACCAAAAATATGAAGCAAAAAATCTGGACGTTCTGCGAAATATGGACAGCTGAGAGGTATGGATGTGAGTTTGTTGTGGGCAATGTCTTCAAACTGCTTTCTAGTAACAATGCATATTCCTGGTATGTCCAATATACTAGCAGACAAGTTGATCAGAACTATGCTATTGCCTTACAAGTGGTCTCTTAAACGAACAGTTACAAGGAGATTTTTAGCCACTGGAGCCAACCTTGCTCTGACCTCTTTTCTTCATACCTCGACAACAAATGTAACAGCTACTTTGCCCCCATCCCTCCACAGGGCCAGTCACTGAGAGTTGCTGTAGTCCTTTTTGGCCTCCTAGGTCTCCTTTACGCCTTTTCACCAATTCCCTCATCACCAAGTTCATTCAGAAAGCCATGGAATACAAGACCAAGGTAATCCTCACTGCCCCTTTTGGCCTTGGCATGTATATTTCCCTTTCTTTGCCCTCATCTTCTGCACCTACCATGAGTTCTAAATCCCACTCTGGATCTCCTCAGTCACGCATCCAGAATGCATCTACAGGAGCTGATTAATCACATGGCTTCTCCAATTTTAACAGTACCCACAGATGCCAGGCTTTCTTCCCCGAACGTCCACATAATCTCTTCCTGTCAGAAATAATCAACCAAAAAGACTTATAAAAGCGAATGGAAATGTTTTTTTTCTGTATAGGCATCTTCAAAAGGACTGGACCCCTTTTCAGCTCCCTTACCAGTGATTCTGGAGTTCCTTTCTGAACTTTTTATGGGAAGTTCTAGCTACTCTACAATTAAAGTCCAAGTGGCTGCCATTTCAAACATTCACACAGGACATAATGATTCCTCTATTGCATCTCTTAAAGCAATCAAGACCTTTCTTGGAAAAATGTTTTTATTGAAACCTCCCATTCATGATCTGGCCCCTCCCTGGGATGTCATAGTTTTACTTCAGTCTTTGACCTAAAAGCTCTTCAAACCTGCAGCTTCATCGGATCTAAAGTTCCTTTCTTGGAAAACTATCTTTTTGATTGCCACTACATCAGCAAAATGTGTGTTGGAATTACAAGCACTTTCATGCAACTTGCCCTTCCTTAATTTTCATAAGGGTAGAGTTCCACTGAGAGCAAATCCCTTATTCCTTCCTAAGGTGGTCTTGGAATCTAACCTGAACCAACAAACTGATTTACCAGTATTCTTTTCAAACTCTGCTAACAAGGGAGAATATATCCTACATACCTAGACATCCATAGGCAACTCAGGTTCTAGCTACACTGTACTAAAAACTTCAGAAAGTCTAATTGTATTTTTCCAAGACAAAGCTTGGACAACATGTGTCTAAAGTTACACTTTCAGAATGGCTAGCAGATTGCATTTCCTTCATTTATAAGTCAAAAGGGCTGCCCTTACATTCTACACCTAAGGCTCACTCTACTAGAGAGATGTCAACTTCTGTTGCATTTGCAGAAAGAGTACCCATCAGTGATACATGTGCTGCAGCGACTTGGTCTACAACTCATACCTTTGCATCTCATTATAAGCTAGATGTGTAGTCTAGGATTCGCACATGCTTTGGCTGTGCCATGTTCAGGAGCGTCCTTCCTTGAGTCCACCCAGGTCTTTTTTGGGTAGCTTGGGAATCTGTCCCAAATTTTGAATCAGATGAAAATAGACAACATTGGATATGTAAGTTATGTAGTTATCATAATAATACATCCATGTTGTCTTATTTTTTTGTCTAGTTCAATTCCCCTCACTCCTTTCCCCTTCCAAATTGTCATTTTTCCTCTTTTGGGGATTGACCAGACCTTTTTGGATGCTGTTTGTCATTTGTTCCACTTTCCTCTATAGTGGATTTTCCTTTCAAAATTCCTTTGTTTCTCCACTCTTTCCTGCATTAGTTGAGACCATGTGAAATCAGTTGGCAAACTCAATCTGAGGTAATTCATACAGGAGAGGGGAATTGTGGGTTAGGGAGGAGTCAGACATCTCGATTCCAATACTCTGGTATAAGGTGCCGAGGTCAGATCCAACCAGATCTGACATCCCACATGTTGAACCAGATGAAAATAAGACAACTTGGATCTATTGTTATGGTAAGTACATAATTTACATTTTTTGCATTCTTGAAAACAGCTTATGAAAATGAGTTATGCTTGCATGCTGTAAGTAACCATCACCATATAATTTAGGTAAATATTTTCTACTAGTCAAACCCTAATTTGTCATTGTCAAAGGGCCACTTAAAATGATACATTTTGTAATAAAGTTTCTTTTTAAACAAATTGTGCATGTGTGTGGGTCTTGGAAGACACTTTTCCTAGTAGTCATTACTTCTACCAGAAGTATTTCTGAGATTCAAGCCTTACATATGAAACATGTCATTGTGGTCTCCCATAAGGAGAGAGTGTCACTATGAGCCAATCCTGCCTTTATGCCTAAGGAAACCACTAAAACAAATCGTAATCCTTTATTTATTTATCTTTGTTGGAAAGTCCAACTAGGCAAAGACTATTCTCAGTGGAGGACCAGGTGGAAAAGCTCTCTTACAGTACATTCATATTAACAAGTGAATTTCAGACAGTTCTCAGAAGAACAACAATTACATTTCACAGAAAAACAATATATATATATATATATATATATATATATATATATATATATATAAGTCCATATAGTTCTCCTTTTTTTCCACACTATTTAGACAGAGGTGAATACCCTTATCCCTGTATGGATGTTTACTTATAGCTCAGGTTTTTGTGGACAGATACAAATCAGTCAGTGTAGCTACCTAATTATTTTATTTATTTATTTATTCACCAGGAAGGTGGGCTAGTCTGTCAACCCTTTTCAGCAATGAGCTTCAGGAAACACTGACTCAACAGAAGAAGGAGCTTCTGTAGACCACCCCTCTCTGTTTCATCAATTCCAGAATGTCTCCAAAAGAGATGTCGGGGGGGGGTTGGAGAAGCTTCTCTGTCATCTAAGTTGGTGTCCTCAGTAAGAGACTCAGAAGTAGAGTCTATATGCTTCCTCTTCCAAGTCCTTTTCTAAGGAATGTACCTCAGGCCCTCTGAAAGAGACATCTCAGAGTCAGACATGTAGCTTGAACGTCAAGCGGTCTTGAAGCTGATTGGATCTGCCTCTCTCGGTCAACTCAAATGAAAGGAAGAAGGTACAGGCTCCAGCAGGAGCTGGGATGGATTCAAACTCTGTGCATGCACCAGTCTTCTTGGTCCAGCCAAAGCTCTCTCCATAGTCTTGAAAGCTGACTCAGCCAATGCAGCCAAGGAAGAACCACCCAAAACAGCAGAATCAGTAGCCTTCTCGACTCCAAAGGTGGACAGCTCTGAGGAGGACCTCGGAGCGGAGCTATCTAGAGCTGAAGCACTGAGGGGCAGGGATGGCTCTGAACACTTCGGAGTAATCTTCACTGTCTGGGCCTTGACTCCAATGCTCTGCTCCAGGAGTCAACTCAACCTGAATAACCTATAAATATTATTTTGCATGCTTTTTATGAATAATCAGCCATGCATTTATCCAGTCTAAGGTCCGGTCCAGAGAAGCCAGATAAGAGGGAGTCTAGTGTATATACAATTTCAGAACACCACTGAAGCAGCAAGAAACTAGTATTAAGATAAACAGTGCAAAAGTAGTTTTTATTTCTACTACTGTTCCTCTCTGAAGCAGTAAACTTCAGTGTTTAAAACTCACCCACCAGACTAACTTTATCTTCCAGAGATGAACTATGCATAACCGTGTTTTACTGCTTTTACTTGCTGGCTTGCTTCCCATATTCTGCAGTTTACAACTTGCACCTGTTCCCATTGCAAGGAATAAGTAACAGAGGCCCTGAATATGAAATGTGAAATACCAAAGAAATCATAAGAATTTTAACTTTATGTTTATTTAACTCTCAAGTAAAATGTATCATGGTCGTTAATAACTATGCATGTTTTTAGGGAAGATGTCAAGTTTTCAAACTATATGATGCCTCAAAAGAATCACATTCCCAAAAAATAGGTTGCAGTTTATTATGCAGTTGTAGCTCAGAGTACATCTTTTGTGTGATTGTCTCTGCTTCTTTAACAGGTGCGTGATTGTTGTAAGTTGATGACAGTGTCGAAAGTATCACAAAGTAGTTTGAGTGAAGAACAGAGGTAGTAAAAGTTAAAAATGTGAGGATGTGTTTATCACTTTCATATGTTTGGGTCATATATTCAGAAACGTTAAAAAAAATGCGCATGCATTTATTAGTTTCATGTATTAGTTCATACTGATCACCGTGTCTGGTATGTCTGTAGAATGTCGTAGTCTAAAATGTGGCCAGCTGCAGGGGCAAGTCATGCCCACATAATCACAGTACTTCTTCCTTATGCTATTTATATTTCAGATGTAACTGCATGTTATAAGTAACCATTGCGAATTATACTTTTACACAGAAAGGGTCTTACTACAGATTAGGTATGGTGGCACTTCCTGAGCTAACACTCAAAAACACGTCAGTTAACAGATATCGTACACAGTGTAGGAAAAGGTTCATGCTCAGAAAATACAGTCCTTTTTTGATATAACTTTAAATATCTCTGAGATGTATAGGTATATCTAGAATACTGAGACTAAACTCTCAACAGCAGCCCTACACTATGATAATATGCACACACCTACCACTAAATATGCAGAGGTTCTGAAGAGTACACCCACAAAAGCCTCATATGTACCTCAAGAAGCCAAGTTCATGAAAAACATAACCTCATGCATTTAACATATTACAAACATATACCACTGATAACAGTAAAACAAACATCTAGTTGCTATTAACAGTAAATCAAACTTACAGAGTTACTACATTACAGCAATGTGGAGAATTGATAAAATTATTTACTTTCACAAGGAAAGAGCAAGATTCGTAGTTCAATCCTCTTTATGAGTAACTGGCAGGAAACCTTCCCAGGCTACCTAAGCCCTCTTCTTTTACCCACAATGCTGTGCCACTAAGGACCATATTCCAGGTGTCTGAAGTCTACATGAGGTAGAAAATAAACAGCAAAACACTAATAAGATTACACTAATGCCGAGCCTGATCTGCAAGGCCATGGAATGTATTATCATGGAACTTATAAACAAAGACATTGGCAACCTCCAAACACTGGACCCCACCCAGTTTGGGTTCGTGAAGGGCGGATTGTGTCTCCTGAACCTGACTGACTTCTTCGAATCAGTCTCCAGAGCCGTGGACGAGGGTAAGGCGGTCCACACAACCTATCTGGACCTCGCCAAGGCATTCAATACCATCCTCCACTCTGGAATCATAGATAAACTTACTAAGCTGGGCATAAATCCCTATGTCACTCGATGGGTTGCCAACTGGCTTACTGAGAGAACCCAGACTGTAAAAGTAGCTGACTCCAAATCCAGCTCCAGACAAGTGGAGTACCTCAGGGTTCAGTCCTGGGACTGCTCTTGTTTGGCATCTACTTCTCTGAAGTACAGGCCAACACTAAGGGACTCTAGCTAACAAAGTTCGCAGATGACTGCAAACTGGGAGCCATTACTGAATCCCCAAATAATGTGGATATTCTACAAAATGGCCTTACAGAAACAGATGCTTGGTGCCAGAGCCATGGGCTCATGCCCAATGCCAAGAAGTATATAGTTATCCCCTTTGGGAAAAAACATGTACCCATGAATTATCACATAGGTGGCAGTACACTAAACACCGAAAGTGTGATAACAGACTTAGGAATACAAGTAGACAGTGGTCTCACCTTCGATAACCACATCACCAAAACAGTCAGGAAATCCTTCTATGTGTCACACCTCATCACTAAGGGCTTTTCATCCAGAAAAAAAGGAAGTCATTGTCCCACTGTACTCATCCCTCATTAGACCCATCATAGAGTACAACGCCCCATTTGGTATGTGCCTCACAAGACATCTGCAACAACTGGAAAGGCCCCAGAAACACCTCACTAAAAGAATCACAGGCCTAAAGCAGATGGCCTAAGCTGACCGACTACAAAAACTCCATCTCTACTCTGTCGCATATCGTCTACTCAGTGGCGAGCTCTGCTTAACATACAAGGCCATGTCAAACTCAGAGCTGCTGGACATACTACACTTAAAGAAATCCCAATCCATCAGAGCCACACGCTCCAGGGACCTAAACCTTGTTATCACAATGAACAAAACATGCTGGAGGGATAGGTTCTAGACCCAGAGACTTCCCATACTCTGGAATAGACTGAATATACATGTCAAGCAGAGTGTCTCCTTGGCCCTCTTCAAAAGGAACCTTGACGACTGGATGAGAGATAGGAAATTTACCCTGGGGGATCACACCAGTCACCCTGCTAGACAGGGGTTCAGGGAAGTAAATATTGTGGGAAGAAATAGCCAGGGAATTGCTATGGCTAGGCTTGAACAGGCTCTAGGAACGATAGCCTAGTACCAACCTATGAACCTAAGAGATGCTGGTAGGATCAGACAGGTCTAAGGCTGTGGAGAAGACAGTGATGTGGAAAAGAGGACTGGGACCTAGCAGCCCAGAGCTATGATCACGGTAAGTAAATACATTTTGTATTTGAGACTGGCATTTCATCCTCTTTTCAGAAGAACTAGGACCTACCAGTCCAGAGATATGATTAGAGTAAGTAACTTGTTTATTTGAGATTAGCATTCATTCCATAGCTCTCAACCAATCAGAGACAAATCTCAACAGAATCAGAGACAAATCTCAACAGAATCAGGGACAAATCCTCAAATAATCAGGGACAATCAGGGACATTTTTAAAATATTTGTACTATTAACTTGAAACATTTGCAGAATAAGAGAATGTGGATTAATATAGATATTCTGACTTAAAACGTCTATAACTCTGAATTACTATCATTATTTATTAAGGGCAATTCACCATCTTTTCTTCAGCAGTCACCAGTTTTAAGAGGGATTAAGAGGGACAGACCTAAAATCTGAGTCTAAATCAAGGACATCCCTGAAGATCAGGGACAGTTTAGAGGTCTGATTCATTTCATCCTCTTTATCAGTGGAGCTGAGTCCCAAGCTAAATCTCTTGAGTGCATTCTCATGAAAGAATGTCCTGAATTAAGGTGGCACTACAGGAAGACATTGATCCAGAGATCATATCCAGCTTACAACATCCTGCAGAAGTATTTAGTTATGCCCACATGGCCAATATACACATATCATCTAAGGATGCATTTTTAAAGAAAGCCTGAATGTGCTCTAGGCTCAGAGATTAAGGTTTTATAAGGTTTATTCCAGAAACATTTGATACAACTTGAAAGCTATTTTGATAAAGTTAATTTCAACACTTTGTTCCCTAATGTCTTTTTGAGGTAAGAAATTATTAGTTGAGAATCTTTAATGATTGCTTTAGCTATATGAAGCTAAAATCTTGAGCTGCATGAGAACCCCCAGGCCCAGATGCAGTACCTAACTTCTGGCTAGAATTATTAACATCTTTGCATGAAGATTTAGCCATGAGTAAGAACTATTTTTATGCATACCCCGAACAGACACCAGCCTGGATAACAACAGGAAAAACAATGCTCCTACTTAAGAGTGAACCTGTAAGCTAACCTAAAAACTATAGACCAATAACTTACCTTCCGGAGACATATAAATTATACACTGGAATTGATGCCAACAGAGTTTAT
The DNA here is from genome assembly GCF_019279795.1 of Protopterus annectens. Classification (NCBI taxonomy): domain Eukaryota; kingdom Metazoa; phylum Chordata; order Ceratodontiformes; family Protopteridae; genus Protopterus; species Protopterus annectens. Next base: position 633,970,167 of record NC_056736.1, on the reverse strand, counting down.
AGTCATTTAGAAGAAAATTCAGTTATGGCAATAGAACATAAAGGTAATAAAAGAAAGTCATATGGAACAAAGGATCATTTGTTGTCAAATAAAGTCATAGTGGAGAACTGTAAAAAGGGGAAGAATATAAGTATGGTATGGATACTCTACAAAAAACATCTGACATTATCCCACATTCATGGATAAAAGAGTGCTTAAAAATGTATAAGATACACCCTACACTGATAAACTACATCACAGTGACCATGAAACAGTGGCAAACTATTTTGCAATTAAGCCATGATAAAGGGCAAATTATTATTCCAGGGATAAAAATCCAAAGGGGGATATTCAAGGTGACTCGCTATCACTGCTGCTCTTTTGTCTTGCCCTTAACACATTAAGCTGTCTACTTAACAGATTACGTCATGGCTATAATTTGGCTCCCAGGAAGCAAAAATCGTAAAGACTTCTCATCTTCTTTGTCGATGATTTGCAACTGTATAGCTTATCAGATGGGGAACTGAAAGCACAACAGTAAGCAGTCAAAACTTTTTCAGATGATACAAGAATATCATTTGGTCTTGATAAATGTGCAAAGCAACCTTCAAAGCACGAAAGCTGCAGCAACAAGAAAACATCAGTTTGGGACACGAATGTGATATAAAAGAACTTAAGCAAGAGGGAGTGTATAAATATTTGGGAATTGATGAAGGATCAATAATAAAACATGAACAAATGTGAACAAAACTCAATAAGGAATATTTTAAAAGACTTAAATTAATCCTGGAAACAGCACTGACATCTAGGAACAAAGTTCAAGCTATAAACCAGTTTGCTCTTCCTGTCCTAACTTACAGTTTTGGAGTGACTGACTGGCCCCAAAAGGTGTTGGACAGATTAGAGAGGAAAACAAGAAGGATGCTTCATGCTCACCAAATGATTTATAAAAAATCAGTGCATATCAAGTCAAGCGGGAATGGAAGTCAGACCAGAAGTAGATAAAAATCAGGCAGCAACTGAATGTGCCAAAAAAAACAAAAGAAAGAATAGAAGGTGAAGGATCAGATGAGAAGGCAAGAAATGTGGAAAATGCATGAATATACTTCCACGTATAGAAAACTCCTGGAACAACCTCATGTTGATCAGGATCGAACACAGGAATGGTTAAGGAGAGGCGAATTCAAACCAAAGGCTGAAAGGTTAATATTGGCAACCCAAGACAGTGGACTACATACACAGTGGTTTACAAAGTCCATTGAACATGTGGGAGAAACAGACAAATGTAGGTTTTCTAAAACAGAATTGGAAACAATTGCACACCTTGTTGCTGGTTGTGACATGCTAATGGCAAAAGGACTGTATACTGAAAAGCATAATAATGTAGAAAGACTGTTGCACTGAGGATTGTGCAAATATTATAATACTGAATTAGCTGAAAAACACTGGAAACATGAGCCACAAAGCATCATAGAAAATGATGAAGTCTACATCACATGGGATCAGCCATTACCAACAGTCCAAAAGACAGATGCAAGAAAACCAGATATAGTGGTCCATGAAAAGAAGACAAAAGTAGCACTGATCATTGAAATATCCACACCCAGTTACTACAGTGTCTTGCGGATAGAGAGACACAAAGCCATAAAATATCAGGATATGCAGGCAGAAACAACAGGAATGTGGAATAAAGACACCCAGACAGTTCCAATAGTAGTAGGAGCAAAAAGTAAAAAGAGTAAAAAAGAATCTACAATCTTATTTAGATAGCTGATTTGGCTTAGTGGTGTGTTGCTCTGACTCTAGTGCACAGGGGCCTGGGTTCAGACTTGGCAGTGATATCTTACAGCTAATTTGGCATAGTGGTATGTTGCTCTGACTAGTGCACAGGGTCCTGGGTTTGAGACCTGTCAGAGCTAAATGTATTTAGATACGTTACTGATACATGTAACTCCATACAAATTGCAGAAGGAGTCATTACTGGGCACACTGTGGGTGCTGCGAAGAGCACTTCTGGCTGACATCAAAGATTGAAATAATACTAATTTCATGAACTTTAATCATGCTTTGACTTAGGAATGGGGTCCATTCCCATCATGGTATTAGAAACCCAAAAGACTTGGAGAACTTAAAAGTGCAACAAGTTAACATAATTGAGGAAGAATACTGAAACTCAGGGCCAGATTCACTTTTGTTTCTATTGCATCCTTAGACCTGAAAAAAGAATTTATTCTCAAGGACATTTGTCTTTGTTGAATACCAAATGAGAAAGAAGAGCAGACAGGTTTTGAAACTCGGAAATTCTCCTTGATGAAGTAAGAGCAACCATAAAAAATAGTTTTATAAGTAACAAACAATCCACAGTTGCAGCCTTTTCAAATAGAGGTTGAATTATGGTTTCTAAAACAAAACAAAAGTCTCAAGAAGATACCGGATCCTTGACTGTGGTGGATGCAATAAAAACATACTTTTAAGAAGAGCTTAACAAACTTGTAAAAATGCTAGTGACAATGATTTGGTGCCCTATTAGATACTGCAAATAGATGCACTTTGACTGAACAGCAGTTAAGTCCCAAATTAAAAATGTATTATGGATGCTCAAATATAGATGCAATATGAGCAATAAAAGGATTTATTCACTGGCTCATGCCCAAATGGAAAAGTAAGTTGAAGTCAATCTTCCTGGCACACTGGGTCTCCAAGCAGAAGCATTTGGACTCCACTTTTTGGATATAATAGATCCCTGGTCATCAACCAAAGTGGAGAAACCATGTGGTTAAAGGTAGAGAGTAGATTTCCAGGTGAGGCTTGTTGGATAGATGCAACAAAAGTCTACACTTTGGCCCAAAATGTAAGGGTCTGCCCAGATGAGGCCATAGAAGGGGAGTTCATATTTGCTGCCAAAAAGGGACTACCAGAATGACTTGAACCTTGTGTGTCTTGTCCTTCTCTAGAAACTGTGAATAAGGAGAAATGGTATGAAAGTGTAACGGAGACCTGGTGGCCACTTTTGGAAGAGCGCATCTCTAAGGCATCCTTCTGAGGAAAGAATAAGGGAAAAACGATGCTGCATTTGGAATTGGTTGGAAATGTGTACAGGTCACAGCAAGGCTTCCACCAACATCAGAACAGAGCTCTGACTCAAGTTGACAGACCACTCATGCGGCTTCATCAGTCAATGGCTGAGCTTGTCTGATAATGAACTAGCTTCTCCTGGGATGTGACTTGGAATGAAAAGATGGTTACTGGCAAAGGTCCATTCCCAAACTTTCATGCCCTCCTAGCACAGACATTAGGAATAGGTTCCCCCCTGCTTGTTGTCAGTGTGGATAACAGCACCTTCAGTAAGGGTGTCCAGAAACACCTGCAAGTTGAAGATAACTGGTCTAATTTCCAGAGTACCAATGTGCAAAGACACATCTGGTGACCATGTTCCTTGGATTGCCTGCTTTTGATAATGATCCCTTCCCGGTCTAGAGGCATTTTATGGTGACTGTCACAGCTGGGATGGTGGATTTGGAAGAGTCTGCCCAGAGACAGTCTGGACTCACAATTCCACCAGCTGACGTGATCCCTGTACTTCTGTGAAATTCTGACTGGACAGTCAAGTGGGTCTCATAACTGATTCCGATGAACTCTGATTGTCCACTGAAAAATACTCATTTGGCAACAGGTGTTGGTACAATTTAATAGATGCTGCCATGGTACAATTTAATAGATGCTGCCATTAGCCACAGCACTGAAAACAGACTGGATTCACTAAATATGACAGACCACTAACTGAACAGTTAAACATGTAAAATTTTGTCTGGTAGAAGGAATACTGGACAAGCCACAGTTTCCCATCTTGCACCTGATAAATGTGATGGACTATGTGGACATCAGCTGAGACTTTGAGGTATTCATTGTTATCCTTAATGACTAGAACAGTGAAAGGAAATAGTTCCTGGAGGATATTAGACCGCCTTTCACAGAGCCTGCAACACAGCAAGTTTTCCAGATAAGGGCACATCATGGTGCCTTGCAGCCTGAGATATGCTCTTACAATTACCATTTATTTGGTGAATACCCTGGGGCTGAGATGAAACCAAATGGAAGAGTCTGAAACTGAAACATCTAGCTCCTATGTAGGACTATACGAACCACTGAGACTCCTTTGTAATCTTGATTTGTAGCTAGGGGTCTTAGAGGTCCAAACAACACATGCAGTTTCCTTCTTGCAGACAGGGAAGGACTGACTACATTATGACTATATGGGGAGGGCCCCTTGGGAATTAACTGCTTTAGGCTGCTCAAATTACGCAAGGGTATGAGTCTTTTATTTTTCTGGGTACCATAATGAATGTGCAGAAAAAGCCTAGCTCTTGCTGATATGGTGGGACCATTTAGATGTCTCTTGCTTTCTATTAGGCTTAGGTCTTGGAAGACAGGAAGGGACTTTTGTAATTTTTGGAAATTATAGTCCTCACCCACATATCCTATATGATTATCATCCACATGGGAAACAGACGGGTCAAGTAACCCCAAATGCATCCAGAGATGAAGTGTTGGCAAGTCTTCGTTGAGCAGACTAAGGATCTCTGATGGGGGAATCACAGTACCACTGAATGTTGTGCCATTTCTGACCATCTTTGGGTTGCAATTCATTATGAAAGTTGCCATATCTTCTGTGGCTGATTCCAGATCCCCTGTTGTCATGCTATTTGCCACATCTGAAAAATATATGATTGAGTCTCCTTTATGTCCTAGAAGAGGTACACTGAGAAGGATGAACCTTAACCTCAACAGCAGTGAGAGTCTTGCTATCTGACACTTCATTTTCCAACTCAGCTTTTAATGCCTGACCAAAAAGCAGTGGTCCATTTAATGAAACAGCAATGAAATTGGTTTGAGTCTCCTTTGCAAATCCATGAGGCAAAACCATTAACAGTACATAATGTCTATGCCAGTGTCCACCAGCCTGGCTGAACTATCCACTGTATTGTGGGAAAGGTTTATGGTCACACTGGAGATGGAGCACAAGGTGCTGACATCTGGACAGTAATCACTTCATATGCTCCCTGTCTGATAGCCTTTCCAGAGCCCTGTTAATCTTTCTGCCTAGATTCCTTTGAAATTGCAGCATACGCATCATAAAGCTTACTACGCTAAACATGAAGGACAAGTAAACTTGCTTCTCTAGGTGATTTAAAGTGCACGACTGTTTATCTGTAGAGTGAGAGCCTTTTCTTTAAAAGCAGTAACATCCACAATGGAATTTACTGCTGACTAAACCATGATTATAGTGTTTATGTCTATAATGGCAAAAAGAATGGCAATAGTGATGCCAAAATTGATACATATGGATCAATGTAGTTTTGTGGAGGGAAGGCAAACACTGACAATATTAACAGAACAGTGATGATCCAGGAGGAAGCAGAATGTAAGAAAATACCACTGTTGTTGGTAGGTCTTGATGCAGAGAAAGCATTTGACAGAGTGAGTTGGGAATTTATGAGCAGAGCAACAGAAGCATTTGCCTTCCCTGAAAAAATTATAAGACTGATTATGAGGATATACAAGGGATTGGAGGTGAAAATTAAAGTGGGTGGGGTCCTCTCTGATAATCTCTGCTTGAGCAGAGGAACTAGGCAGGGGTGTCCTTTTTCCCCTTTGTTGTTTGCATTATATTTAGAGGGCAGGAGTATATCGGAGAAAATTGGCAAAGGAACCAAGGTATTGGGACCAAATAACTAGACAGGGAAAGGTAACAGAATGGGAAGATGCTAAGAACTTATTTGGACTGCAGGTTAGAGATTGCCTTCCATATCAAGGATTGATATCACAGTACAAGCAAAGAGAAAGAAATAGTGGCGCCCTAAATGAAAGACCAGCACTGGCAGAGTTCTTAGTAGAATCTAGACAGAAGTGGCCATTAAGAAAGGAATAAATTAGTAGAACATATAAAATATTGCATAATAACTATAAGAATTAATCAGAAGAGGTTAGGAAGAATTGGGAAGAGAGACTGGATAAGCAATTCACAAAAAAAACAATGGGGGATATATGTATGTCTCCCAAATATGCAACAAAATCTAGAAGATTTAGGATCTTTGCCTGGTAGTATTTACATATATATTTTTATACCCCAAGCAGACTACAAAGAATCTTTCCTCAGGTAGACAGCAAATGTTGGAGATGTGATGGGGAGGAAAAAGGTAACTGGGAAAATATTTTCTGGGAGTGTAATGAGTTAGCTGAAGATTCCCTGCAGGCTGCTCTGTCGGAGATGCTGGGTGATCAAATTGGAGTGACTAGGGAAATGTTTTTTTGAGCTATGGTACAGAGTTGAAATTGCCTAGACATAGTAAGGCTTTGCTGAGTCTAATTATGATGGCTGCCAAAAAAGCAATAACTAGAAAATGGAAATCAAAGTCTAAACCAATTTTACTAGAAGTAACAAAGATAGCAACAAAGATAAATCAACTGGAATTGGGATCTTTAGAAAAAGGCAGGAGTAAATTACACAGGAGAAAATGGGAAATGTGGGATGACTACATGCAGGGAAGGAACGATGTTTAAAAGAGGGCAGGATCTGCATGAGCTATGCAATGGTTGACTGACAATGACTGGTTATATTAAAAGTGAGGTATAATGTTTGCAGCTACAGTTGTGTTGGCACGGTTTGTAAGGTATAATGTTTGCAACTGAGATTGTGCTGCTATGATTTATTTTCATTTATATAAATCTAAGATTGTCTGTGTCACGCATGATAATTTAATAAAGATGTTTCCTGCAAAAAAAAATGGAAATAAACCACTGGGCCCCAACCTCTCAATCTATTAGTGCAAGAAATCTGGACAAAGCCAAAAATAATAGGGGGACAAAGGCAAAAAATAGGGACAGATTTAAAATTTTGTTTTTATAAACTTAAAAGTTGTTAGAATAACAAGATTTATACTAGCATGCATTTTCTGAATAATATGAAGTCTGAAACTCAAATGTACGTTGTTATTTAGTGACTTCAGTCATCAGTGATTTGAAAGAAACCACAAGTATAATGAGGAATAGACCAAAAATGAGAAGTTATGTACCTACCATAACGTTCCATGTTAGTTGTCTTCTTCTCGCCTTCTTTCTTGCTGGATGGGTTCGGAGCCGATCCTCGGCTCCGACTCGGCTTTTGCCAAAGCTCGAGAGCTATTTTTACCGGCTCGAGGTAACCCTGTATCCCACAATGCTAGGCGCTAACTACCCAGATCTCGTTTGATAGCTAACACTATAGCAGTTCTGCCCCCAGAACAAAGGAGAGAGTGGCATACCCATATAGATAGCCATCCCAAGAAAAGGATAACCACTGGAGACCATAGTGAGAGAAAGGAAAGGCTCCTTAGGATCCTAACGGTCTGTCCAGGCTAGGGGGTTGGAGGGCGGGACGCAAGAAAGAAGGCGAGAAGAAGACAACTAACATGGAACGTTATGGTAGGTACATAACTTCTAAATGTTAAGTTGTCAATCTCGCCTTCATTCTTGCTGGATGGGACCACGTCCCTAGCACCTTAACCCTGGGTGGCTCGTTGGAACAGACTCTTGAGGACGGTGGAACCAAAGTTAGCTCGGCTTCTGAAGGCCATGTCCAATTTGTAATGAGAAATAAAGGTATGGGGAGAGGCCCATGTGGCTGCCGCACAAATTGAATCTAAGGGCAACCTATCCTGAAAGGCTATAGACGTAGCTAAGGCTCTAGTTGAATGGGCTCTAGGTCTTGAAGGAAGTTTTTGACGCCTCAGTTCATAGATGAAAGTGATGACAGAGGCCAACCACCTAGAAAGGGTTACTTTGGAAACTGGAAGGCCTTTCTTCCCTTCAGCATAAGATAGGAAGAGCTGGTCAGATTTCCTAATTTGCTTGGTTCTATCCAAGTAGTAACGGAGTTGGCGATGAACATCCAAGAAATGCAACTTTTGTTCCGCTTTGTCAGAGTAATTAGGGAAGAAAACTGGGAGATCGATAGTCTGGTTTAGATTTGCCTCAGAAGATATCTTGGGTAAAAAGGACAGGCTAGTTCTGAGGGACACTCTATCTTTATGGAAAACAAGATAAGGAGGACGGACGCAAAGGGCGTGAAGTTCTGAGACTCTCCTCGCAGAGGTTATGGCTACTAGAAACAAAGTTTTCCATGAGAGTAACTTCAAGGAACAGGAAGCGGCAGGTTCAAAGGGAGGGAGAATCAAGGAGGTTAAAACTAGATTCGAATCCCACTGCGGTGGGGGATGTCTAACCGGGGGCTTGAGTAAAAAGATACCTTTGAGGAATGCTTTACAAAGTTTATGAGACATAATGGAGGAGTCTGCCAAGCCAACATGAAAATTTGAAATGGCCGCTAACTGGACTCTGATAGTGGAGGAAGAAGAACCCGAATGAAAGAGTTCGGCCAAAAAATCTAAGACCGACTGGATAGGAGCCACAAATGGGTCCATGTTCCTAGATTTTGCCCAGAAGGAAAAACGTTTCCATTTGCTGGCATAAATTCTCCTGGTAGAAGATTTGTGAGAAGTTAAAATGATGTCACGTACCGAATGGGAGATAAAGGGAAGCCTGGCTAAGGTTGGAAGTGGAGCAACCAAGCTGTGAGGTTGAGAGAGGGGAGAGATTGGTGCAGCTTGCCTGACTGATGGGTCAAGAGATCTGGAACTGGGTCCAGATGCCAAGGCTGCTCCAAGAGGTAACGGTGCAGGAACGGAAACCATACTTGTCGAGGCCAGTATGGAGCAATGAGGATCATCGTGGATCTCAAGGCGGTAGCTTTCTGAATCAACTGAGTGATTAATGGAAAGGGGGGAAAGGCGTACAGGAGACCCCGGGGCCAATCGTGGACTAGGGCATCTCTGGGAGGGTGGCCGGGAAGAGAGTGAAAAATTCGTGGCATTTGCTGTTCTGGGGTGTAGCGAAAAGATCGCAGCAAGGCTGACCCCATTTTTTGAAAATTTCTTCCACTACTGACTGCTTGAGAGACCACTCGTGCGGCATGAGACTGCTTGAGAGACCACTCGTGCGGCATGAGAATGGCTCTGCTCAGCCTGTCTGCTATGACGTTGGACTTCCCGTGGATATGCGTTGCTATCAGAAACCGTTGAGAGGAGGTCGCCCACTGCCAAAGTCTGAGTGCTTCTCGACATAAGGGATAGGACCTGGTTCTGCCCTGCTTGTTGATGTACCACACCATGGGCATATTGTCCGTCTGAACTGCAATCGTCCCGATGGGAAGAGAGTCCTGAAGGGCTTGCAATGCTAAAAGAACTGCTCTCATCTCTAGGACATTGATGTGCAGGTGGCACTCGAAAGGTTGACAAGTGCCCTGGACCGTCCTGCCCTGAAAATGCCCCCTCCCCCGATCAGGGAGGCATCTGTTGTCACTGTAGCAACCGGGGGGGGGGAGAACGAAGGGTCTGCCCTGAGACACTTGAAGGGACACCATCCACCAAGACAGGTGTTTCTTGCATAATTGGGTTATCAAAATATAGTGTGACATCGGGAGCTGCTGGAAGGACCACTGAGAGAAGAGCATCCATTGCAGGAGTCGCATGTGGAATTGAGCTAAGGGAAGTAAGGTAATGGCAGCCGCCATGAGACCTAGAGTCTTCAGCACAAACTTGGCCTGAATTTTGTTGTTCTGAAGCAGGATATGAACATGTTCGCGAATATCTGAGATTCTTTGAGCCATCAGTTTTGCAGAGAGTTCGACTGTGTCTAATATGGCACCTACGAAGGTAATAGACTGACAAGGCGACAAGGCAGACTTTTCGAAGTTTATGGAGATACCTAGCTCTTCGCAAATCTGAATGGTGTAATCTCTGGATTGAATAAGTTGATGCCTGGTGGTGGTGGTAAGGAGCCAGTCATCTAGGTATGGAAACACCTGGAATCCTTGATGCCTCAGATGAGCCGTAACCACTGCCATGCATTTGGTGAACACTCGGGGGGCTGTAGTGAGACCAAATGGCAGGGCCCTGAACTGGTAGTAACTGGCTCCCAGCCGGAAGCGGAGAAACCTTCTGGAGCATCTGTGCATTTTGATGTGGTAGTACGCATCCTGAAGGTCTATAGAGCACATCCAATGGTCCTGACCCAAAAAGGGTAGAATGGACTGTAGCGTGACCATCCGGAACGTTCTTTGAACAGACTTATTCAGTCTGCTGAGATCCAAAATTGGTCTCCAGTACCCTGTCTTTTTTGGTACTAAAAAAAACTTGGAGTAGATTCCGGATCCTTGCTGGTCTGCTGGGACTGGCTGGATGGCCCTTTTTCTTAGAAGTTTTGAGATTTCTAATACTGCTTGTTCCCTTAGACTGGGTGGAGCATCTGGAAGGGGCCTGCTTGGCTGTTTTGGGGTGTGGACATAGGGAATTTTGTAACCCTCGGATATGATCGACCGTACCCATGTGTCTTCGGTAAGGGAAAGCCAGGCTTTTGGGTACAGTGATAATCTTCCCCCGACTGCCTCCGAAGGTGGACAGTCGGGCAGCTTCTCAGGGATGCTGGAAGGGTTGGCCAGAGACAGCTTCTCTGCTACCCTGATTCTGCGGACCCCCTCTGCCCCAGGGGTGGCGTCTATTGTTGTCCCCCCCCCTGCCTCTAGAGGGGAACTCGCCTCGTGCATCTGGCGCAACTCCCTGTGGTTTGCGGAACCGCATTTTTCCACCTTTCTGACCTTTGGGGTATGGTCTGGATGGGGTGGAAAAATGGACTCCCATGGCAGAGAGAGTCTTGCCGTCTTGTTCGCATCTGGTCAAAGTATCCTTCACCTGAGGTCCAAACAACGCCGAACCATCAAAGGGAGAGTTGGTGAAGGATGCCTTGAAGGGGTCGGCAAAGTTACAAAGCCACATCCAGGCATGTCGTCTTAAGGCCACACCTGTGCCTGCAGCCCTACTTGCCCCATCGGCCGCATAAGAAATAAGCCACATGGAGGAGTTAACAATCGAGTTTAGAGTTGCCAGCTGGGAGTTGATTTTGTCCTGAGACCCCGAAGCTGTTGGATCCTGTAGAGTGTCACCCATTTCTTTGAGCAAATCTCGTATAAGACGGGTGAAATGACATAAGTAATTCAGCGACCGCATGGTAAAGGTCGCTGAAGAAAACATCCACTTGCCGTACCTATCCATGGTCCTAGATTCCTTATTAGGAGGATTGATAGGTACCGAAGGATCAGCCAGTTCCTTCTTAGTGGCTGCAGCCACCACCATGGCATCAACAGGGACACCCTTGGTCAAAAACTGTTTAGCAGCAGGGGCTGTGATAAATTTTGAAGGCCTCCGTGGGGTTGGTTCCATTGAGTCAGGGGCCATCCATGCCTTCCTGGCCACCACTTCCATAAGGGGGTCAAAGGGCGGAGACACCCAGGAGGTGGAAGGGCGAGAACCAAATGCCTCTAGGTAGACCGACTCGTCCTCGGAAGGGTTGAGGGTACACCAGTTCCCCCTCTGCTTGAGGATCTCAAGGATGTCAGAGAAGGAGACATCCTCAGAAGGGGATCTTGGGGACCCCTCCGACTCATCCAAGTTGGTATCAGATGTGACGGACTCAGGGGAGTCCAGATGCTTCCTCTTACATTTCCTCTTCTGAGGTGGCTCCCCTGACGGATCAGGGGAGGCCTCAGAAGAGGAGGATGCTCCCAATGGGGGCCCCTGAGGCGTAGGATCTCTGCGGTCAGGGTGGAGAGGATGAGTAGAGACCATAGCAGGCACTACAGTGGGAGGAGCTGAGGGAGCCGACCGAGGAAGAGGCACAGGGGCCAGCACACTCCTCATGACCTCGAAAGCACCCCCATCAGGCAGAGAAGAAGGTCCCCGCTCCGAAGAGATAAGGACCCCTCCTGGCACCAAGAGAGATGGCTCCGAGGCTGATGTCGGAGCCGAACTCACCTGCGCCGAGGCTCCGAGAGGGAGAATGGGGTCAGACAAGGGTCCGATGCCACTCGCCCCCTCTGAGCCGACGAGGGAGTCACGGCGTCTGGATCCCTCCAAGGATGGCACCATAGAAGAAATTAGAGCCGACGCCGGAGCCGAAATGGGTGGTATCGGCTCCGACGTGTCGACGGTCCCAGCTCCCACAAACTCCGGCTCCGAACTCAAAGGAAGAGTCGGAGGAGGAATCAATGATGGAATGGGGATAGCCACTGTCTGTTGAGAAGGGCTATGAAGCATCTGGGCCAGTGCCTGCGACTTAAGGAGTCTACTAACCACCCTCTCGAGGTCATGGTCCAAAAGCCTGGAAGACCGAGAGGAATGGGACCGATGACTCTGCTCTGAAAGCAAAGGAGATCTCGGAGCCGAATGGACCGACTCCAAAGAGGGGGACCTGGAGCGCTTACGGGTCAAAGTCGGTTCCGACAAAACTATCGGAGCCGACTGAGATTTTGAAGCATCAGCACCAGCTGGAGCCGATGCCGAAGCAGAAGTAGCACCACTGGTCGGAGGCTCTAAACTCGGAGCTGATGATTTAGTGGGCTTAGAAGGCTTGCCCGACGAAGACTTGGCCGGGGAGCCTTCAGGCTTCAATAAGCCTCTCAAAATCAATTTGTTTCTGCGTTCCTGCAGGACTCTTGGACTGAATGCATGGCAGACGAAACAAGAGTCCTGCAAGTGCAGAGGGCCTAGGCAATACACGCAAGACGTGTGACCGTCTGTCAGAGACATTTTCTGACAGCACGAGTCACACTTCTTGAAGCCTGAGACCTTGGACTCCTTAGACATAATGGTGGAACACACCCAAACAACCACACACACACACACACCACAGTAAATAAAAAGCTAGTTCAGTCACTACACCACACCAAAGACTAAAACTACAACTAACACAGACTTTGACAAAATTACCCAAAAACTAACTTGGCCCTAAGGCCTAGATATATAAGGGGAAGGAAGGGCCGAGGAGATAGAAAATAGACCCAAAAGGGGACTATGCAAAGCGGGTTACTCTAAAAAGGGGACAAGGGGTATAAAGAACACTAACCTGAAATAAAAGGGAAAAAATCTTACCCAAAAAGCTGTTCTTTTTGAAAAATTTACTAGAGAGCTGGCAAAAACGCAACCTCTCAGCTAAGCGGCAAACGAGATCTGGGTAGTTAGCACCTAGCATTGTGGGATACAGGGTTACCTCGAGCCGGTAAAAATAGCTCTCGAGCTTTGGCAAAAGCCGAGTCGGCTCCGAACCCATCCAGCAAGAATGAAGGCGAGATTGACAACTTAACATCATAGGTTCATAGTTAGGTACTAGGCTATCTGCCCGAAGGCATTTATAAGCCTAGCCACAATGTGTTGGCTTTCACCGCCCCCTTAGATTAGTTCCCTGTACCTCTGTTCAGCAGAGCCATTGACATGAGGCAAAGATTAGGACCTTCTGCAAAAATCTGGACAGTTGAGAAGTATGAGCTGGAGTACAAGCCTGTCCAATCCAGTCTTTAAGAGGCAAAGGATCCAGTCTGGCCACTATAGTTTGGGAACCATGACATCAAGGTTCTTCCAAGCAGTACAGGGCACTAGCTATACCAATTTTTATTTTACCTATGGGTACCACCCATGGAGCTAACTTGTGTGACTGGAAAGCCTCCTCTAGTATAAGCTCAAGAGAAGATAGAGTTTCAGCGGGCCTAGCTCACCTTAACACAAATAAATTCATGGCTGTCACCAAACTTCCAGGTCACCTGCAGAGATGATGGCAGTGTTGTCTATTCATTCTGGGGATGGTACTGTATATCAGGATGAGACATGAATAATTGTGAAGATGTTTCCCTCATCACATCACCCTTGACAGCACAGAGTAGATGGCCATCAATACAGACATCTATGATCCACCAAGTATTGTGATCAAAGTCTGTGTTGGTGGGGGCACATACACAGAAGGCTGTATCATCAAAGCTGGCACTGAAATTGAGTCCATCTGCCTACACAATGGGCCCAGTATCAAAGGAGTTAAAAGCCAGACTGGCCTCTGCCTTGACTGTTGATGCCCCAAGACATCAAAGTTGAAGGTCTCTATGTTAATCATCGAAAAACTGACTCTAGAAATGCAATGGTTAGTCCTGCCAGTCAGGATTACCCCCTGAGCTTGACCCCCAACAATAACTTCAAATGGACCCTCTGCCTTGGGGAACATGTGGTCAACAGATTTGTCATCGGCAATATTGTGAATGCCATGAAAGTAGAGGTCTTAGGTTGTGACCCCATGACTTAGTCCTTAGTTGGCCCAGACAAGTTTACCAATGCTGACCTCGAAACCCAGGGGTTAACCACTGGCTGAACAGGGACCGTGACCTGGATGGCATCTGGAGAGGAAAGTCTGGGTCCTGTGGCAGTAAAATCTGGCAGGCAAAGTTATCTACTTGTCCTGATGCATACCTGCAGCACTGACAAAAATGCCATATTACTGTACTTTAAATCAATAGTAACATAATGCCTACACTGAAACAGACTTAACTGGCTCTAGGAATTTGGTGCTTGGGCTCACAGAGCATTGACACTAAGGTACTTGTTCAGGGCTTGGAAGTTAGTGGATCTTTAGATACTGTGAGCACAGCCAGGAAGCTTTCTTAGGATGTACAGAAGGTTCATGGTCTGCTGAAGCCACTTTCCTTTTGGCCTTGACAATGTAAAGGCAAAGTAGGTAGAAGCTGTGGAAGACGTCTTAGCAACTTCAGACAGAAGGGTGAATAAGAAGTTATGTACTCATCATAACGTTCCATCTGAGTAGGTGGCTTCATTTGTCTGCAATCTGTGGGTCTTGGATCCGATATCGGATCCGAGCCGGCAACTTGTAGCATAGCTATGGATCCGAGCTCCTAGCTCCTCCCCTCACCCATAATCCCCTGCCAACCTCCTATGACCTCAGATCAAGTTTGCCCCTCTATGGATACCTGAAAAGGTGTTCCAACAAGCATAATAGCTAGAACAATATAACAGGACCGAGTTCTAAAGGCCAGGGGGATGGTTGCAGACAAATGAAGCCACCTACTCAGATGGAATGTTATGGTGAGTACATAACTTCTTAATCTGGAGTAGGGACTTCATTTGTCAGCAACCTGTGGGACAGAGTCCCCAGCTACCTGAATCTTGGGTGGCCATCATAGAAGGATGTTCCGGAGCACTGCGGAGCCAAAGGATGCTCTCCCTCTAGAAATTACGTCCAGTTTGTAGTGGTTAATAAAAGTATGAGATGAGGCCCAAATAGCTGCCGAACAAATATCGTCCAATGGCACTCTAGATTTAAAAGCAGCAGAAGTAGACATGGAGCGAGTGGAATGTGCACGGACTCCCTCAGGTGCGGGCCTCCCGGAAGCTTGGTAGGCCAAAAGAATACATTGAGAAATCCAACGTCACAAGGTGACCTTTGAAACGGCTTTACCCAAACTGAATTTAGCAAAGGAGACAAACAACTGATCAGATTGTCTGTGACCAGCTGTCCTATGAATATAGAAACGCAGCTGCCTGCGTACATCTAAGGAATGCAGCTTATACTCTCCTTTATTTTGATACTTAGGGAAGAAAACCGGTAAGTTGATGGACTGATTGATATTTACTTCCGATGCCACCTTGGGAAGAAAGGAGGGATTGGTCCTGAGGTACACTCTGTCCAGATGGAAGCCCAAGTAAGGAGGCTTTACGGAAATGGCTTGGAGTTCCGAAACTCTCTTGGCTGAAGTGATCGCTACCAGGAATGCTGTTTTCCAGGACAAATATTTGAGATCGACCGATGCAGCTGGTTCAAAGGGAGAAGCAGTCAAGGCTTGAAGGACTAGAGAAAGATCCCATGGGGGTACGGCTTCTTTGACAGAAGGCCCGAGTAGAAAGGTGCCCTTAAGAAATGTTTTGCACAATTTAGCTGACATCAAAAAGCCTGTCTCATGCCCCACATGGTAATGGGAGATGGCTGCCAACTGTACCTTGAATGTTGAACAACTAACTCCTTGCTGAAAGAGTCCGGTTAGAAAATCCAGTATGGATGGTAGAGGGGCAGTGAAGGGATCCAGATTATGATGTTCCGCCCAGACGGAAAAGCGCCTCCATTTACTGTGGTATATTTTTCTGGTGGAAGGCTTATGTGCTGCCACCAGGATGGCTTTGATTGGTGAAGTGATGCCGGGAGTCCTGACTAAGAGTGGAACTGGAGCAACCAAGCTGTCAGCTTCAGGTTGACCAGATTCGGAGTCTGTAATTCCGATGGATGGGAGATTAGATCCGGAGTGGGATCCAGAATCCAAGGAGGATTCACTAGATGAGACCACAGGTAAGGGAACCAAGTTTGCCGAGGCCAGAATGGAGCAATGAGGATCATTCTGCTCCCCAACCGCGAGGCTTTCTGTAAGAGCTTTAGCATCAGGGGTAAAGGTGGGTAGGCATAGTGTAGACCGGGCGGCCAAGCATGCATCAGAGTGTCTCTCGAGGCTTCCCCAGGTGGGGGAATCAGAGTGAAGAAGCTGTCGCATTTCGTATTTAAGGGAGAGGCAAAGAGATCGCAGCAGGGTTGCCCCCATTTTGTGAATATCTGCTTCGCTACTAGTGGGTTGAGAGACCACTCGTAAGGGGAAAGAATGGTGCGGCTGAGTTTGTCCGCCAGAATGTTGGCTCACCCCGGAATGTGCGTTGCCATCAGAAAGCGGTTGGTGGAAATCGCCCATTCCCACACTCTCATGGCTTCTCAACATAAGGGGTAGGATCTGGTTCCCCCCTGTTTGTTGATGTACCAAACAACAGACATGTTGTCTGACTGAATTGCAATCGTTCCTACGGGGAGCAGATTCTGAAGTGCCTGCAACACCAACAGCACCGCTCTCATCTCCAGAACGTTGATATGCAAGGAGGTCTCTGTTTCGTTCCACGTGCCTTGGACTGTCCTGCCCGTGTAATGCCCCCCCCCACCCGAGGCGAGAGGTGTCCGTGGTCACCGTGGCGAGAGGGGGAGGAGTGCAGAAGGGCCGGCCTATATGGAGGTCCGGGGATTGGAGCCACCATAACAGGGCCCTCCTGCACACCTTGCCGATAGAGATAGGGTGGCAGAGAGGAAGAGATTGGAAGGACCATTGCACTTGAAGAGTCCACTGCAGTACCCTCATGTTTAGGTGAGCACATGAAAGAAGCGTTATTGCAGCCGCCATACAGCCCGCCACCCTCAGGACCAATTCCGCAGGTGGAGCTTCCGATTGTAGGATGGCCCGCACATGCAATCTCAGATTCTGTAGTCGTTCCAAAGTCAGGAAGACTCGTAGATCCCTGGTATCTAATCTGGCCCCTATGAACTCTATTACTTGTGTCGGAGCAAGGGAATATTTGTCCGTATTGATTGTGATGCCTAACTGGGGGGCTAGGCGGAGAAAGTAATCTCTGACTGAGCAGAGTAGATGCCTTGTTGGGGTGGTTAGAAGCCAGTCGTCCAGGTACGGAAAGACCTGCATTCCCCGGAGTCTCAGGTGGGCCGCTATCACTGCTAAGACTTTGGTGAACACCCTGGGGGCTGTGGTGAGACCAAAGGGAAGGACCCTGAACTGATAATGACTGGCTCCCAGCCGGAAGCGGAGAAACCTCCTGGATCGTCTGTCCATTAGAATATGGTAGTACGCATCCTTGAGGTCTATAGAGCACATCCAATCGCTCTCCCGTAAGAGGGAGAGAATGGATTGAAGAGTGACCATTCGGAATTTTTCCTTGGTTACCGACAGGTTCAAGAGGGAAAGATCTAGAATTGGTCTCAAGTCCCCCGTCTTTTTTGGCACCAGAAAGAACCTGGAATAGAACCCTAATCTGAGCTGGTCTTGGGAGATGGGTTGGATGGCTCTTTTTTTAACAGCTACTGGATTTCTGCGGCTGCAGCCTCCCTCTGATTGGGTGGAACATCGGGGAGGCTCCTGAGTTTGGGGACATGATACATTGGAATTTTGTAGCCTCTGGATATGATACGAAGCACCCAGCGGTCTGATGTGATGGACTCCCATGCCGCCAGATGCCTCGAGAAATGCCCCCCGACTGCCTCCAGAGCAGAGCAATCGGGCAACCCTTCAGGGCTGCTGCATGGGCCGGTCAGAGAGGGACTCTCTGGACCCAAAGTTCTTCGGGGCCCCTCTGCCCCTAGGGCGGCGTCCTCCCTGTCCTCCTCTGCCATGGAAGGACTGGTTGTCCGGAGCAGGTTGGGAATGTTGCAATTTCCAGAACCACATCTTCTTCTGTTTTGGTTCTTCGAGAAGGACCTCTGGGGAGCAGAGAAGTGGACTCCGACGGCAGACAACGTCTTCCCGTCCTCCTCGCTCTGGACCAGTGTTTCGTAAACGGTCTTGCCAAACAAAGCAGAACCATCAAAGGGGGCGTTCTCAAAGGACGCCTTAAAGGGCTCCGCGAAGTCACAATGCCAGAGCCAGGCCTGACGTCTCATGACTAGGCCCGCTCCGCTAGCTCTAGCGGCTCCCTCGGTAGCGTGGGACAAAAGCCGCATAGAGGTATTGGAGATAGACCTTAGAGTGGCCATTCGAGTGGAGTACAACTACTTGTCCTCCGCCGACATGGACTCAGGGGGGGGAAGCAGCATATTCTTTGATAAGATCCTGTTGCATCCTGATGACATGTGCCATATAGTTCAGAGACCTTACCGAGAAGGTCGCTGAACTAAAAACCCGCTTCCCAAGGCGATCCATCGATCGGGTCTCCTTGCTCGGTGGATGGACCGAGGGGCTCTCCTGAGCTAGTTCCCTCTTCGTGGCTGCCGCCATCAACATGGCATCTACGGGGGGACCCTTGCTCCAGTGGGACCAGTCTGCGGGGGGACTCAGTATCCTGTCCGGGTGTTTAGGGACTGGCTCCACAGTGTCCGGCTCCTTCCATGCCCTGGTGGTAATAAGGTCCACCAGGGGGTCGGCCGGAGGGGACACCCAAGAGGTAGACGGGCCTGCTTCGAATGCCTCCAGGAACACGGACTCGTCAGAGGAAGCCTTGGGGGCAGACCACCCACCTCTGATCCTAAGCATTTCCATGATATCTCCAAAGGAGACATCCTCCGGGGGTGACCTTGGGGAGCCTTCCCCTTCATCCAAGTCTGTGTCCTCTGTTAAGGACTCGGGGGATTCCACGTGTCTCCTCTTACACTTATGCTTGCAAGGCACTTCCTTGGGGGGGGCTGTCCGGGGAAGTCTCGCCAGCAATGTCTTGTTCCAATGGAACAACCTGGGACATCGAAGCAGGCTGTCCCTGTGGCCGGGTGATGGAAGCCTGACCCAGCAGAGAGGGAGTGCAGGGGTGAGCCAAGGCAAGGGCCAGGGGTTTGGATGCTCTCGACAGAGCCCTCTCCACTGCATCGAAGGCCGAGGGGGAGCCGCTCTCCCTGGGCTCCGAAAGTCAACTCCAACTTGGATCCGATGAAGGGATTGGAACCAGCACCTAGACCATCGGATCCAAGGGACCAGTGTGCTCCGACCTGGATGGAGCCGAAGGCACACAAACCCTAGGATCCGAAGCTCAGCCCACAGCTCTGAGAGGTCGGATCAGAAGATGGAACCGACAAACTCGAGGGCAGGGTCGGATCCGAAGTACCCAATACTGTCGGCACCGACCAACCCCCGGCTCCGACGCTGCCCGGCTCCGAATGCTCTGAACCCAGAAAGTGGGTCAGAGAAGGAGCAATCGAGCAAAGAAAAGGCAACAGCACTCCCATCTGCAGCTGGGCCTGGATGAACTTTCGCATCATCTGGTCCAAGTCTGCATCTGACAGGCTGTATGTAGATCTCGAAGAGGCCACCAAGGCAGGCCTGGAGTGCCGCCTTGATGACCTCGACGGAGATCGGGTCTCCTCCTCCTTGGGTCCCGGTGAGAAGCAAGGAGATCGGAGCCGAGGAGGAGGAGACCTGGAAGCCGTGGAGGGAGAAGCCCACTTAGCCGGGGGGGCTGAAGCGGAGGCCTCGGCCCGCCACTTGTGGTGCTTCTCCCTCCGTTTCTCCCTCCTGGCCTCCCTGTCCTCCGGCGCTTTAGTGGGAGTTTGAATCCCAGCCTGGGGAAGGGGGCAGGGGCCACGGGAGGAGCGGAGGCCGAAGCCGAATCCGGAGGCAAAAGACCCACCAGGACAAGCTTCGACCTCCACTCTTTCAGTGCCCTGGGGTTGAACGCTGCACAAATTGTACATCCTGACAAGAGGTGTTCAACCCCAAGGCACCGAACACACCGAGTGTGGCCATCAGCCGGAGATAGCTTATGGCCACACTCAGTGCATTTAGAAAAAATAGGTTTTGGGGCCTCTGCCGTACCCAAAACTAAAGTACACTACACAAGCACACAGGCCCCAAAGACAAACACACACAGACACACTCTAATGACTAGCGAGGGGAGGGTGAAAGCCAAACAAAATTAAACTAAATAGGAACCTAACCACTCACACAAATTACAAATACAAAGTCTGACAAAAAAGATGAAAAAAATTCACTTATCTGCTGATAAACGCTAGGAGCTCTAAAACTAGCTACACACTCAAGCGCGGCAAACTAGATCTGAGGTCATAGGAGGTTGGCAGGGGATTATGGGTGAGGGGAGGAGCTAGGAGCTCGGATCCATAGCTATGCTACAAGTTGCCGGCTCAGATCCGATATCGGATCCAAGACCCACAGGTTGCTGACAAATGAAGTCCCTACTCCAGATGTTAAGTTTTTCATAATTCGTCAGCTGCACCTGTCCTTGTGGGTGTATGACTTAAACAAAGCACAAACTTATCATTATTCTTGAAATGAGCTCCCCTAAAGTAGTTGCTAGTTGATTTGTTTGTATTCTGGGGAAATCCTTGTCCTTTATTTACGTCTGTTGAGGTGCTTTGTTTCTTTTTCTCCAACACAGAAAACCAAATGACAATGGCTTTGACACAAAAGGTAGAAAATACATCTTTAACAGTATACATGGCAACAAAACTGACACCAGTGCCAACACACAGCATAAGCATTGCAGCTGAGCACAGCAGCAACACGTTTGTATAATTACTCTATCAGGAAAAGGAGATCTAACAATTTTAACACTTCTAACATTTTACAGTAATACACAGAAGTAAAAGTCTAAAACAATGCAAACCAAAATTCCAGAAAAACAGCAATTAATGGGAGAAGGATGAGAACCATTAAAATACATTATCGTAATGTTCTTTCCTACAAATAAAACGTTTGCTATAATATTTCTCTACTGTTTTTGCATTATTAATCAACTGTTTTCTTTATTTCTTAACATTGATGTATGTTTCATTATTATACCTTAGCTATAACTCATATTACTATTTATGTATTTTTTTGAGATTTTCTCCCAGGGTCTCTGCTGAAAATGAGTTCCTCGGACCCCAGTCAGACATTCCAAGTAAACAAATGTCAAATAAATATATAAATAAATAAATAAATAAAGTTTTCTCAGAAGAAAAAAAAATGGAATATAATGACCTGCCAAAGTTGGAAAAAGTATAGAATAGAATATATTAAAGAATAAACCTGCTGCCAAAAAGAAAGAACATTTTCAAAGCAAATGCTTTCCAAAAGCAGTGCAGCATAGTGTGATTTCTCTCAGTAAGAAGGCATACAGTGTCGCTGACTAAAGCTGAAGTAGAGTCCTTAGAAGAACAGTATTATGGAATGCAGTGTAACCTATGGTAGCTTCTCTTAGGTGACATATAACAAGGCTGAAGAGATCATAACAGATGCCTCTATTCTGCATAAAACAAGGGTATACTTTAATGGACTTTATAAGAGGCCTTTGACAGCATTGTGCATGTCTGACAATATGATTAGTGACATCTCATATAGATTAAAAAGGGATTAAGGCTAATTTATATAAAGATTATGATTGAAAATGGACCATAATGGTCTATCTCATCTAT